>NC_136802.1:23684796-23692296 GCF_951216825.1 Electrona antarctica | reverse complement strand
ACAGCCGAGTCACGCACAAAACGCTGGCCTGAATATCCATGAGTCATTGTCTTCATTACTTTCCTGTCCACTGAAAACATAAACCCTGACCGCCAGGCTAATTCTGGACCGGTCCTCACTGTACACAAACCTGAAACCTCCCTGCACTCAACAGAAAGTGAAACCCTCATCTTCATCATCACCATCATCGCTGCTGTCTTCCTCACCTTGAGGGAGACAGTAGACACATGCTGTAAAATGTGTTCTGAGAGTGTTATTAGTATAATAAATCACACCCATGTGAACTGAGTGGTGCAAGGTCTTATATAGCCTGATCAGCTGTGGTCACTGACGTAATGTCAGTGACGTAATGTCTCATTCCGGCCAATCACAATGCACCATGCTCATTTTTTGGTACGAACAGACACGTAGACTATAATGAAATCACACCCGTGTGAACTGGGTGACCATAGCAACCATGCTAATTCTTTTTGGTACGGACAGACACGTAAACTAACAAAGCCAGTTGTAGGAGTGGTTTACACCACTCAAAAAATGACCCATTCTCTGTATGGATCAATTAAATCAAAGTATTGGCTGAAATGGTATGACGATGGATATTGTCGTGATGTCAGTGATGGAAAAAAGTACTCAAATGTACTCGAGTAGGAAGGGGAAATGTACCTAATTGCCTTATTGGGTCATCATTATTAGGAAATGCGCCCGCATAATCACATGTGTCTGCTCACTCATACGTACATAAGATACAAATCAATATATCAAGACAGGAAATGTACCAAATTGCATCATTGGGTCATCATCATTAATAGGAAATGTGCCCACATAATCACATGTGTCTGCTCACTCATACATAAGATTCAAATCAATATATCAGTTAACGTGAGTTTAATAAGATTAGTGCTAAAGCACCAATATTAGCCCATATCCGCTGCCAACACAACAGTGGTCCCCCAGGTTGAGTCTTTAGTCAGGGTGGTGGTCCCTGGTTCACAATCAGTTGAAAACCCCTGGTTTAGGGGGGTAACTGTGCCTGTGGAAGACCAGGGGGGGGGGGTCTGATTAAAGTGCTCAAAGCATTAACATGAGCCCGCCAAAGCACACTGACTGCACTGACCTCAACTCAACTCCAATGAGAGGCAATTTAAAAAACAACAAACAAATCCATTTGAAATGCGATTGTGTGTGTCCATGCTTGTGTGGGGGCGGCCAAATGGACAGCCGGGACATGCAGCCCTATTAGAGCGGACCACCTCATTCATTCTGTCATGATGACTAGAGACATGCAGCCCTATTAGAGCGGACCACCTCATTCATTCTGTCATGATGACTAGAGACATGCAGCCCTATTAGAGCGGACCACCTCATTCATTCTGTCATGATGACTAGAGACATGCAGCCCTATTAGAGCGGACCACCTCATTCATTCTGTCATGATGACTAGAGACATGCAGCCCTATTAGAGCGGACCACCTCATTCATTCTGTCATGATGACTAGAGACATGCAGCCCTATTAGAGCGGACCACCTCATTCATTCTGTCATGATGACTAGAGACATGCAGCCCTATTAGAGCGGACCACCTCATTCATTCTGTCATGACTAGAGACAGACACATCATGCACCTGTGATTTATTCTCGGAAAAAAAGGAACTGCCCATCTGTGTGTGACTGTGTGTGACTGTGTGTGTGACTGTGTGTGACTGTGTGTGACTGTGTGTGTGTGTGTGTGTGTGTGTGTGTTTACATCTTCTGGGGGAGGGGCCGTATCAATAATTCAAATATTGATTCTTACTGCCCCCCACTGCTGCCAAAAGCTCACTTTGGGTTTGGCCAAGAATTGAGTTTTGTAGATGCAGCACGAGCCCCTCTGTCTCTCTTTTCCCCAGACCTTATATCCCCTCTGCTCTTTCTGCCTTACTGTAAAAGTGAGGGCATTCTGAGAAAGGGGGAGATGAACTAATCCCTCTACTTATAAATGTGATGATGTGACTGATTCCCAACAATTAAGGCTTGTAATACAGTTGCATTCACCGTTTCCTGGTGATTATATGGAGAGAGAGAGAGAAAGAGAGGGGGGAGGGTGAAGACACTTTTTGAGAGAGGGAGAAGAAGTGATGAGAGAAAGAGAGAGAGAGGGTGGGCAGAAAAGAGAGTCGAATAGAGAGGGACAGAGGGGAGGAAAAGAGTGATGAAAGAGAGAGAACAGGAGAGAGAGAGAGATGGGGGAGAGAGTCAGTGGGAGGAGGTGAGAGAAAGAGAGAGAGAGGCAGAAGAAGAGAGAGATGGAGAGAGAAAGAGTGGGAGCTACAGTACAGAGATAGAAGGAGCTGGGGACAGTAACAGATACATGATGAATGGAAAGGAGCACTTAAGAGAGCTGCATTGTCTGAAGGGAGCCAAAGTGCCAAACAAAAATATGCGTTAAGGCCTTTTCAGACGGAAAGCCACTGACGTGCCTAGTAATTCATTTTCAATGAGAGGCGTGCGTTTATTTTGGACGCGCAGAGAAGTTGAGGGGCGAATACGCTAGCGTACTTTCACGGGCGCGGCGCCGTTAAATTTCCGCTCGCGTGCTCGTTTCGTGCACGTGTCCTCAGGCGACGAGACCTGGATTCTGTTGAGCTTTTTTAATTTTTTTACGATACACGTCCCTTCGCCCCTCATGAGCAGACCTGGAGCAGACCTGTCGTCGATCCAGGCGACAACACCTGCGCGCTGCACCACCCGCTCGCCATCTGAAAGGACCTTTACTCTTATACGTACACAAGATGCAACAACAAAACCCAACCTTGAACCCTCTGTCTGTGAATGAACACATGGTAGTGAGGGGAGCTAGTGAGAGAGAAAAGGAGGTACTGTAGGGTGGGCGAGTCTAGGGAGGGAGAGAGAGGGAGAGAGAGAAAGAAAGGAGGGAAGAATGTAGGGAGATGAAAGGATAGAGGAAAGAGAGAGAGAGAAATCAGCGTAAAAACAATAAGCTATACACACTTTGCAGATGGCAAAAGATGATTTGGAAGACTATACAATGTTATTGGCAATTCCTTCTTTTGTCACAATTGTCAGCGACACCGACACGCACATGGGAGTGTACGAGCACATACACACACAGGTGCACACACACACACGCACACCACGCACGCACGCACACGCGCACACGTGCGCACAAAGAGCAGTGCAGAGACCCACCCTGTCCATGTGTGACGGTAGCCTTCTGCTACTAGCGGTGTAACAATAACAACAATAACAACATGATGAAAGAGAGAGAGAGAGAGAGAGAGAGAGAGAGAGAGAGAGAGAGAGAGAGAGAGAGAGTGCAGCTGAGGAGTGATCCAACACAACAAAGTACCCGTGGAATCAGCAGAGATGGAAAGATGGGCAGCCAACAAACTGCTCCCCGGGGGGCAAGTAGAGAGAGAGGGGGGGGGGGGGGGGGGGGGTTACAGAGGAGAGAGAGAAAGGGAGAGAAAGGGAGGGAGAGCTATAGGAGACTGAGAGAAGCAGTGTAAAGATACAAGAAAAATAATTTGACCAATTTGTAGACTGTGAAGTACTGTACTGTATGTTGTTGACACACACACACACACGGCACATGTGCCATTGCTCACACACACACACACACACACACACACACACACACACACACACACACACACACACACACACACACACACACAAAGGGCACACTTTCCTCTCAATCCCATCAGAAGATCTTCTGAAACCTTAAAAGAAAACACACACACACACACACACACCCCATTTCCCTCTAATTGAACCTTGCTTCAGAGTGGAAGCAGCAGCAGCAGCATTGCAGCCATCTGCACGCATGTAGCCATCTGCATGCAGTCAAATCCTCCATGTCCATTTGTAACTCAGAGCCTCATACGGGTCCATTTGGTTCCACACACTCAACACTCTCTTGAGTTATAAGATAATGTGTAAATGAGTACTGATGCTTTTCAACCAGTCCCACCCAGCCTCCCCTTCCAGGGAGAGGAACCCTAGTCCCACCCAGCCTCCCCTTCCAGGGAGAGGAACCGGCAACGCATCTGGCCTCCAGCATCCCAGTGGGAGCCCCATGCACTGACGCTGTCACATCCAGAGCATCAATGGATAACTCTGCATGGAAGTGGATTTTTTATTCATGGCACTCTCGGGAGAGGAACGCATCCGTGTCATCTCATCTTATAGCTTTTTAACCACTTTAACCATAGTTTTAAACTTTATCAGCACCACTTTTATAGGAACATAGGATTTTTCAGAGAACTGTCATGATTTAGAATACATTTTGTAGAATCTGGTCTCAGGTCTAAATGGGATAAATGTCGTCTCTGTCGGATCATGGAAACCTCATAATGTCCCAAAACAAAACTGTTACTTTTCACTTCAGAAAAACCAAAAACCCACAAAGTTTAAATATGGAGATTATCAGGTTTCTACCCGACAGCAACAATATGAATATACACTGATGATACACTGTACATAAACACAAGCCTACACCCCCCCCCCCCCCACACACACACACACACACAAACACACTCATAGAAGTGTCTCCAGTGTACTACAGACCCCAGCCCTTTATGTCTTTACCTTTTTGGGTTTCTTCCTGCGTTGCCCCACACCGTTGAGGCGGTCGCCGGGCTCCATGCGGTATTGGTTGTCGTCGCTCATCTCTGTATCCTCTATACAACCACTCGCTTTAAAGTCCTCTTTCTGCCCCGATCTTCCCCTGACTCCCTGCTGTCCTCCAGTGTGTGTGTGTGTGTGTGTGTGTGTGTGTTCTCCCAGTGAACTCAAACCAGAGAGCAGAGCAGAGTTGACACCCAACCTCTGACTCTCTTTCTCTCTCTCTCTCTGCTTCACACTGAGAGAGCGAGTGGCCGAGGCAAGGCAACTGGGAGTGGTAGAACAAGAGAGAGAGAGAGGAGGGGGCAAAAGAGAGAGAGAGGGTGGAGAGATGGAGAACTGGAGGGAGGGAGAGAGAGGAGGGGCAAGAGAGAGAGAGTAAAGAGAGGGGAGGGGAGGGGAGGGGCAGAGGGGAGCATAATGGTGTTACCATGGCAGCAGCTGCCACCAATGTTTATCTGGAAACGCTCACTGGCTAAACCAAATCGCTACTCACTCACACGCACGCACGTGCGCACACACACCATCTCCCATGTGTCTTCATGTGTGTGCTGTGCATGTGCGTTTATTGGCCTCTCCCTTTTCATGAGAGCAATTACACAACCAGCCAATGGGGATGAGGCGTGAGCTAAATCGAGTACAACCCCACCCCCCCTCCCCTCCCACCTTCTTATATTGATAAGGTATCAAAACAACACACAGAAGAATGAAGCACAACAGCAGAGGAGTGATCTGAATGCTCTGGAACAACCTCTGCCGAGCCGTTTAGACACTCACAACTTGTCTGCTCTACAAGGCTTTGTTGTCCCGTGCCATTCTTACAGACACACACACACACACGCGTCGCGCACACAATCTGACTGAATGACACATACAGTACTCGAGCACACGCACAATCACAAAAATCCTGACTGAAACACACACAATCATAGATCCGAAAAGATAGTCTCTTGCGCGCACGCACACACGCACACAGTCAGTGATTGGCTGTGTGTTAATGATGGCCCCTGGCTATGTGCTCCCGGGGTCCCAGGTTGAAACAGCATGCCATGAATGTTGATTCCTCCACAGCTCAGCCTTCACTCGCACGTCACATAGCCTATTGTCACTGTCGGGCACAAACCTCTTATCTCCGAATTATAAACGTCATGTTTTTTTCCTACATTTTTTTTTTTTTTAACCATTTTTTCACCCAGTGTCAATTGTCTAATCTAATATAATGCTGGGCGCTACACTCCCAAACAGACTGACCCCATGCTTCCTTCCATGCACGAGGAGTCCAAGCCGTTTCTTTTCACCTGATAGGGGGGAGTTTCCCCGGTTGGACGTAGCACGTGGAAAGAACACGTGATTCCAACCAGTTCTTTTCCCCTCCATCAGTCGGCCCGGCTGGTCAGGGGGAGGTAGTATAGAGACCAGGATTACTGCATGTTTTTTATGCGGGTACCTACTACCTACCCTAGGGGACACGGGAAGAACATGCAAACTCCACAGAAAGGCTCTTTTGCCAACCCCACCTAGGGTATGGGCACTGATGAGGAGAGTGGAGGAGAGAACACGCCCCCAGCACCCACAGGTCCGCAGCGGGAATCGAACCCAGGCCGCGCGACCAACTGCGCCATGTTTTTTTGTACATTAACGCCCTACTACTTGAACATACTACAGACAAAAGTAGCAAAAGTAGCAGATGCACAAGCTCGAAACGCAGTCAAAGCGCTGCGTTTTGAGCTTGGAGATGTGCTACTTTTGCTGTTTTGGAATTTGAATCCTCATAAGCAACAGTGTTGGACATATGAGGTTTCCACCCGACAGAGATGATATATGACCACAAACGATATATGGACTAGTTCGTTCTAAATATCTATATATTATCGGTTATTTGCCTAGCCCTAAGTACAGTACATGGACTCTCCAAAATGCCTCCCCCAACACAATAATGTCACCTGGAGTACATAGTACATAGTACATAGTACATAGTATGTATGCATACTATGCATGCCCAAAATAAGGACGTCAGGTTGAAGATTGTTAAGAGACATCTATCCTTATTTGGGTCTGTAAGTTCCTTCTTTAGAACCTAGAGAATTAACTCACAGACCAAAATGAGAAGAGAAATGCCTTGGCATGGCCAGACTAATATATCACTGCATCTGCCAAGTGCCAAGGGCAATTTCTTCTTTTTTTTTTGCAACGGCAGATTTGTCTGTTTTCCAGGCTAGATGGCCATTCCCTTGATTCTCTCTCTTCTCAATCTTTCTTTCTGTTTGTCTTTCTTCGCTTGCAGTCTCTCCTATGCACAGTTCTCTCTCTTCCTCTCTCACTCCCCCGTCTGATCTCTGTTTGGCATTTGGCATTTCCGGATTCCAGCACCCCACACTGTGTCTGGTGATTCCAGCACCCCACACTGTGTCTGGTGTGAGCTTTATTTCTGGCTCAGCATCTTCACACACATTCGCACAAGTTCGCAAGGAATGTGCAAAAGTGAGGCGACAGAAGAGATTCACTGAAAGAGACAGACAGACAGATAGACAGCCGCCTACCTACTTACCCACTTACCACATTCCTTCCTACCTACCTACCTACCTACCTACCGGCTACTGCAAGAGCTGAGAGTAAAAGTAAGCAGGGTATCAGAATCTAGATTATTTATGAAATCTTGCTTGGCCCTCTGCACTTGGACTGTCTGGGTATCAGCATGGTGACAGAGCTGTTGACAGGTGTAGATACAGTTTAAGGCACTAAAGGTGACAGACGGGAAGCTGTTGGTTCAGTGACAGAGCAAACAGTGGCCAGCTTCATTTCTACAGGGACCAGCATGTTGACCACCAGATGTTCGGCGTAACAATCAGCACGAGTGCTCAAGACTCAATTGGATGG
>NC_136802.1:23425046-23682096 GCF_951216825.1 Electrona antarctica | reverse complement strand
CTGATGGGTTGTTAAGTCCTTGACACAAAATACTGTCAGATGGGTGTCTGTCTGTGGCCAAATAGGATTTTCATGTCAAGCGTGTCAATATTTGAGTTAACGAACACCAGAGGGAGTGCAACAAACCATGTGCAACCCAGATTCGGCACAAACAAGGGACTAAATTATTTTCGCTCCTATGCCACCAAAATGTGGAACGCCCTACCAACAGTCATTAAGACATGCAAATCCCTTGACTCCTTCAAAACCGCTCTCAAAGGGCACCTACGGACAGCTGCAATTCGAAACTGGCCCCCGTAAAATCTGAATCCCCCACCCACCCCCTTTTTCCCCTCACTGTATATGTTTCTTTTCCCTTTTTACCTCCTTTATGATGAATTCCTGTTCTGTTCTTTGGCTATATAGAAGTGTCTATTTGTACGTCTCTAAATGTTTTGATGAATTGAACAAGGTGGACCCTCTTGTAAACAAGTGTAATGCTTTATTGGGTCGTCCACTCACAGTTAACAGTCTTTGAATTGAGTTGTGCTTCAAATGTACTGTAATTCTGCAAACTGTTAATAAATATTTCAATCAATCAATCAATGAGAACCACTGGTTTTAATGATGTTTATATCTCAATGTATTACCACAAGGGGGCAGTGTTAGACAGTAGGTAAAGACATAACTTCCAGTCCAGGGCATAATGTAATATTGTAATGTATGTCCTTGTCTCTGGTGTCCTCTGTCCATGTCGTCCACTGGCACCTATTGTGATGCCATTATTATTCTTGGCTACAGCCTGCTCGGCACATGACTGCTAATGTGTCACACAGACACACACACCTATTTTTAGACAGAACCACTCATACTTAAAATACATGGACAGCAACACATACCACATTCACACAAACATATAAATGCAAACAAACCAGTGTATAAACATTGGCGCTCTCCCTGACACACTTTGTCATTTTTGTTGACATTTTTCTGTCTCTCACTAACACAGGCACAGGCAGGCGCACACACACACACACACACACACACACACACACACACACACACACACACACACACACACACACACACACACACACACACACACACACACACACACACACACACACACACACACACACACACACACACACACACACACACACACACACACACACACACACACACACACACACACACACACACACACACACACACACGCCGGTGGCCGAACGGTTTGCGGAGCGGTCTTGATACCGGAAGGTCGCCAGTTCGAATCCCCGGACCGGCACGTTAAAATGACCACCGCTGAAGTGCCCTTGAGCAAGGCATTGAACCCCTACCATGAAATGTTCTATGAGCAGGGTGTGGCTGTAAACAAGCATCTCGAGCTTAATCCACTTTCCTGGGTAAACAAAGAACTTTGCTTTGCTTACACACACACACACACACACACACACACACACACACAGAGTAGCCAGAAAAGATATTTGTGAAAGGTCATACACTAAATGCATCGTAAACATCGCTGGGCAGGAGAAATGTGAGAGTTTCCTGGCATGGGAGCACATCAGCTGGCAGTGCTGCTTGCCCAGATCCAGATCCACACCAGCTTGGAAACCATGCAGTCTATTGGCTACACTCACCTTTCACATTTTATATGGGAGGTCAAGCTGCAGTGGTGGAAAGTACTTAAGTACAATGTTGAGGTACTTTTTACTCTACTCCACTACATTTCAGAGGCAAATAGTGCTTTTCACTGCACTGTAATTATTTGAAAACTTAAGTTGCAAGTTACTTTGTTGATTTTGATTATTATTACAAAACATACATTAAAGGCGAATACCACTCATTTTCAACATTTTATAATTCCCAATAAAGCAGAAATTACTGATTAAATAGTCTTATAAAAGCTCCTGTCATCCAAAGAGAGACAATGAAGACTGCTTTTGACAGAAAGCACTTATACGTGAAAGTGGCTTAAAGTATATATTGTATTCATGAAATGGATTTTTTTTACTCATTAGTAGGGCTTTTGAAGTCTGGTTTATGTTTATTTATTTTTTTATTATTTTTTATAACACCTGATTAATGACCTAAGCCCTATTATCGTTTTATTATAGCGGCAATATCCAATTTACAAGCTCACATGTCGCGATATGAGCATTGGCTATTTCTATATTATTATTATTTTTAAATACTTTGTTAATTTATAATTGATTAAATACATTAAGTTTGATTAATTATTTCACCCCTAGTTCAAATTCTAAAATTGTATCTAATACAAGAAAATTTTAAAGTATTCACTGTGTAGATTTGCTACTCGGTTTTGTTACCGATGTACATCGGTAAGACAAATTATACTGACTGGTAAATTGATAGGAACAATAGGTGTGCTGTCACAACATGGGGTATATTGTATGCAAGTTCATTACCCCTATTGTTATCAGCTTACTACGACATTAATTATGAATGGTGAAGGCACAGACAGCAGGGGGTCTAGTCACACACATGCACGCACACACACACACACGCACGCACGCACGCACGCACGCACGCACGCACAAACGCACGCACGCACGCACGCACGCACGCACGCACGCACGCACCCTCTCGGGACCTCTTCATAAATTATTAATGTATCTGCTTAACATCATTATTTTTCATGACCAACCAGTGCAGCCGAATCAATGCATGTGTATTAGCAGCAGTATTTGAGTTTGGTAAACTACTGGAACAATATAAGGCACACATAAACGCAAACATGATGTTTACATGGAGGCATGCATACACAAGACACAGGTTTTATCACCCATGTGCACAAGCTAAAATACAAACTTCTCTCAAACATACAGTTGGAGGCCATCGATATTGTCCTTTTCTTTTTGCTGAGGTTTGCGTGATCTGCGCAAAAGGACAGTTAACCCATTTTGGGCGGGAACCCCTTTTGGTGTTTTAAACATTATGTTATAATTTAGCTATTGAAAAATAGCAGATCTACAAGCTCATAGCGCGCCACCGAGTGGCGCGCTACGAGCTTGTAGGTCTGCTATTTTTGAAAAATCGTGAATATATTTATTTCAGAAAACTGGAGGATTTAGAAGGATTTTTTTAAATTTTGAGGTCAGGCCTAAATGGGTCAAATGATAAGGGACAATATCGGTGGCACCCAACTGTACAGCTTACAATTGTACATAAACAGCATGAGTGTCCTTCTGTATTACACACATCTACAGTATCACTCTCTTTGGCACTGTTTATGTCTCTCTCTCTCTCTCTCTCTCTCTCCTCTCTCTCTTCTCTCTCTCCCTCTCCTCTCTCTCTCTCCTCTCTCTCTCTCTCTCTGTTCATTTTCCATGGCAGTCAGCAGTTACAGCAGAGTCTCATACAGTGTTGATTACTGCATCTCCTCCTCTGCCACAAGTCCAACAGACCTAGTCGGACTGATCTAAGGGCCAGTGAGTGTGGATTGAATCCTCTCCGTCTAGTGAATTAAACAGTGGCAAATCAGCCACAACTACAGTACAGTGCTGGATGTGTCGGCAGGGTTTGTTAAATTCACACTGTAGCTATAGGCCTATTTCACTATTGAAAATGCGACAATATATTACATTATAAATACTGTATATGTAAAATACTGAATCAATCATTCATACAATTATAAATACTGTATATGTAAAATACTGAAGAGTTGAGACAAATAAACCATATAAGTCCATAATTTATTCTGACCCCTCCCCCAAAAGCCACATCTGTTCTGGGCCCTTATCCATAATTTATAAATGATGGATAATTAGTATGGACTTTAATGGTTATTAAACAGAGACAAAACTGAAGTAAATGTTTCTGGAGTAGTCGTGGAGGACTCAGGACCTGGATTTCCACAACCACATTAACACAATTACAAAGTCAGCCTAGTATCACCTCAAGAAGACTCAAAGGACCTACTGTATGTCTCAGCACTAGGATTTGGAAAACCGCATCCATCCATGCATTTATGCTGGTCGAATTCTCATTAAGACGAAGAACGTGGATCATATCACTCCAGTTCTTAGGCCCCATTTACACTGGCAGCCAAATCTAGCCTGAATAAGATCTGTGCCACATCCAGATTGGAATCTGATTTGTTTAAATAAGTCTAAATGCAGATAGGTCACATACAAGTCATATGGAATCAGATTTTTCCAATGTGACTTGAGTCACATTCAGATCTGTGGACGACGCGATCTCTCTTGCTTTACAAACTGCCCTAGTACATCTTGAAAAGAAAAACTCTTATGTCAGACTATTGTTCATAGATTATAGTTCCGCATTCAACACTATTGTACCATCTAAATTAGTGCTGAAACTCAGTGGCCTTGGCGTGGGCAGCTCCATCTGTAACTGGCTATTTGATTTTCTGACAGGCAGGCCCCAGTGTGTACGCATAGGAGAGAGATACCGGTGCGCCCCAAGGCTGCTGCCTCAGTCCTCTGTTGTACAGTTTGTTTACGTTTGATTGTGTCGCCAGATGTGGGAATAACAGCATAAATGTAATTTGCGGATGATACCACAGTGATCGGATTAATAACCGACGGTGATGATAGGGCCTATAGGAGGGAGATAGAAGATCTAACTCTATGGTGCGATAACAACAACCTCTCACTTAACACCAATAAGACCAAAGAAATCATTGTAGACTTTAGGAAGTCCAAAGGTATCCACACCCCCATTTCCATCAAGGGGTCATCTGTCGACATAGTTGATAACTTTAAATTCCTGGGCATACACATCACAGACACATTCACATGGTCACTCAACACCGAGTACATCCTCAAGAAGGCAGCGACTGTACTTTCTGAAAGCAGCGACTGTACTTTCTGAGGCGACTTAAAAATGTTGGCTTAAGTACAAAGGGACTAGTGAACTTTTATCGCTGTATAATTGAAAGTGTCTTAACTGGCTGTATCACAGTGTGGTACGGTAACACGACCGCTCAGGACTGCAACAGGTTGCAGAGGACCGTTAAAACAGCAGCTAAAATCATCGGCAGCACAGAACTACCTATACTAGTCTCCACAACATCTACACCACTCGTTGTATGAAAAAAGCCCACATCATTAAAGACACCAGCCATCCCGCAAATACCCTGTTCCAACCACTCCCTTCCAAAAAACGCTACCAGAGCATCAAATCTCGCACCACCCGTCTCAGTAACAGTTTCTTCCCCCAGGCAGTCAGGCTGCTGAACAGCTGACCTTGAACTGTATTGCACTGTATTGTCACTTTACTTTGCACTTTTTGTCTTTTTCTTTGCACTATAGACGTTTGTTTATGTCCTGTGTATATAAGACTGAGAGTGCTCTGAGCAAAATAATTGATTGTATTTATACTCTGTATCTATACATATGACAAATAAACCTGAACCTGAACCTGATCTGTCTCAGTCTGAATGCAACAACCTGATCCAAATCGGTTTCCATGTGACTTGTTTGCATTTAGACTTATTTAAACAAATCAGATTCCAATCTGGATGTGGCACAGATCTGATTCAGGCTAGATTTGGCTGCCAGTGTGAACACACAGATCTGATTCAGGCTAGATTTGGCTGCCAGTGTGAACACACAGATCCGATCTGGTCACTTGCAAACGGCAGTGTGAAAGGTCGGGCCAAAAGATCGGATTTGATTTCGAAATACTATATAGTATTTTGAAAGTGCCCAGTGTATATAGTATATACAATGGGCGACCCGATAGCCGAGTGGTTAGGGCGCCTTCTACCACATGGGCTCAAATGCCTGACAGTGAGTTCCCCGGCTGGCTATAGACCATTTGCTGCATGTCACTCCCCTGCTCTCTTTCTAGGTTTCCTGTCTCTATCCACTGGCACTGTCAATGAAGGCTGTCAGAAAAGCCCCCAAAATTACTTAGAAAATGTATAAATACTACACAATATCTTTGAACAGTCAAACGCAATGACGTGTACTTCATTGCCCCTTTTGGTGTTAGCATTATGTTATGCTTTAGCTATTGAAAAATAGCAGATCTACAAGCTCATAGCGCGCCACCGAGTGGCGCGCTACGAGCTTGTAGGTCTGCTATTTTTGAAAAATCAAAGAACCACTGACATAGAAACATAGCTTTTTCAGAAAACTGTCAGGATGTACAAGACATTTTTAGAATCTGATCTCAGGTCAAAATGGGTTAATGAAATAAACAGCATCTCTCTCTCTTCGCAGCTATCCTTGCTTCTGTGGTGCTGAAAGAGTACACACCTCTCTCAGCCCAGAGCTGTATTTGGCTCAAACTTGAACACATCCCTACTGCCCGCAGTAAAAACACAGGTCAGCATCCGAAGCCTCAGCCCTGTCTAAGGACAACTGTCTGTGACTGTCACGGGTCACAGGTCCAACACGCAGCAGGGAGCACCTGAGAGCAAGACATTGCATGCACTACCTGCTGCGTCACTGTAAGAGCCTCTCTCTGGATGAATGACTCTAAATGACACCGTTGTTGCAATGGTGGTACGCTCTGGAGGAGGAGGATTCAGCCATGGGCACCAAAGACTGCATACAGTACATCAATCTCCACTTACCTACAGTAGAGAGAGAGAGAGAGAGAGAGAGAGAGAGAGAGAGAGAATTTGACTAAAATACCTTTATTAGCTTATTACAGGATACAATTCAGCAAAAGAAAGAAACAAACAAACAAACAAACAAACAAACAAAGAGTACTGTGCCTGGCATTAAACCCCAAATAGATTTTCAATTGTACATGAAGGCAAATTCTATACCCTACAAAAATGAACCACTTTCAACTTGGTGTCCATACGCCGAAAAAGACACAGATTCTGTAACAAGACCACAAGGCAGAGGAAAACAGTTCCACAAAGACCGATGTCTGTTTTACTGTATTTTGATGTCACCATGTAAGCTCTGTCTGCAATGAGACAGTTCCTGACATCAGTTGCACTACACGCAGCAGCCTGCAATGTGATACAGTTGCTGTGAGGTTGCGATGCTGACTTCTATACAAGTAAGTAAATATGATGTCTCTATCATGTTTAACTGGGTCTAACCGCTATAACACCCATCCCAGGCTGATGTCCGATAGTATTGACATGGCATGCATGTCAAGCTATCACTTATGCAGCACAACCATGTGAGAGTCAATGCCTTGAACAGGATCAATAGGAATGGACCCTTCCACCATTACTCTGCCAATCAGTGTAAGAGGATCCTAATTGGTTTAGCACTGTGTTGATCCCTTGGGGAGACCTGCTTAGGCCGCCACACCCTACTGTAAAATGCACATCACACTAGATGACAACATCTCAAGCCAAATTGCATACAAGCCAAAGAGATTCTTCTATCTAATAGAATGTTGTGAATGTAATAATGTGCTTTCCCAAGCCAAGACTCTATTCCACTCCACTAGAGAACTATTATAGAGTTCTTACTGTGATGGTGCTATGCTCTGTTCCTCAACAATTTAAAGACAAAACATTTACACCTTGGTAGAGGTTTAGGTTGTGTAATTAGTCAATACGTTGCAATGATGTAACTCCAAATATTGGACACAATATAATCGACCGGGCCAACGGTGCCGGAGATTAGCTGTACACAGACGGACAGACAGATGGATACACGGACAGACGGACACACACACACACACACACACACACACACACACACACACACACACACACACACACACACACACACACACACACACACACACACACACACACACACACACACACACACACACACACACACACACACACACACAGACAGACAGGGTGCAAAACACTATCTCCTCATGCCTTCGGCCTGGTGGAGACAAAGAGAAGAGAACCTTTTCACATCAGAGAAAGGTCACAGGGTCACGCAGGGGTGGATGGAGTGCTTTGGCTGACTGTGAGAGCTGGCTTTGTCCACATTGCTTTAACGTCTCCGACATGATAGATGGACTGCTTTTCCAAAAACACTTTACACCCTAGGAACTCCACACACTATGTAGAGAAACACAGTGGAAGGGGACTAGAGGGGGTGCAAAACAAAAAAGTCAGTTTTTCATGTCGGAGGAATGAAAGAGCAGAGAACAGCAACCCATTGTGGTTGCAAATCCTATCCCCACTCGCTTCCTTCCATGTGCTTTTGAACACTGATGTGCAATCTTGAGGATTGGGCAAAGCGAACACTCTACAAGCGCTGCGAGCTTGTGTATCTGCTGTGTTTTCAGTGCTTGTCACAACTTACAGTATATGCTCACTCAGAGATCAATGTTTCCTCTACTGGAAGGAGAGATGTTTCCAAATGCCATGGCTTTGTCAGGAAGGGTTAGGGTAAGGGATAGGCGAAGAAGGGGCCCGGTGGAAGAAAGATGTGAGACAGAGAGACAGAGGAGAAGACATGGAAGAAAGGAAAGAGCAAGGAATAAAGAAGACCGCTAATACAAAAGGACTGAAGACAGTCATGGCAGATTTATACTTGGCCTTCAGCCGTGCCACTATTTTAGGTGTGCAACGCCGGCGACCAACCATGTATAAATCACTGTTCACTGTCCTACCTCCTAAAGATTCACGAGCTTGAATAGCTAATGCTGACCATTCTACGAATGCATTCACGCACACAAATGCACACAAGCATATACACAAATATTCTGTAAACGGGGACAGAGTGGCACACCGACATTCCGACTACGTGGCTTCCACGTGCGGTTACACGGTTATAGTTAGGGTTAGGGACAGGGTTAGTAATGCGGCGGGTCGGAATGACGGTGCGTCGGAATGGCGGGCTTCGGAATGCCGGCGTGTAACCTCTGTACACATACACAAGAATTAGGATGGACGTTTTTCAGGAACCCAGATCATTGAAGACATGAAAAGCATGACACTGTGTGTGTGTGTGTGTGTGTGTGTGCGTGCAGCGCGCGTGCGTGCGTGCGTCGTGCGTACGTGTGTGCGCACGGGTGCGTGCATGTGTGTGTGTCTTCCATTCATAACAGAGCTAACCTTAACTGAAGCAAAACCGGATAAAGGACTGCGGGTACATATCTTTGGTCCGACGTCCTAACGTATGTCTGAGCCACGGGTGAGTCTTAACCAGCCACGTATGTCGGAGCCACGGGTGAGTCTTAACCAGCCACGTATGTTGGAGCCACGGGTGAGTCTTTACCAGCCATACGTCGGCGCCACGGGTGAGTCTTTACCGGCCATACGTCGGCGCCACTGTATTTTTAGAGTTCACTTTTTTTCCTCGTCCCACAAAAAATACAAAATAAATTCCCAAAGCAAAGACCTTCAGAAACAAATTCAAGGATTACACATACACCAAGGTTTTCTCAGCCGATGGTCGGGACCCCTGAAGCGGGTTGTTGTCAGAACTTGCAGATCGGTTATTTTCTAACGAATGTAGCACTTTTTGTGGCACTGATTAGGTGGTTTATGATGGTTTCATGTGAAGCATCGGGTCTAACCCTTTTTGTGATGTTTATGTGAAGCAACAGACAGTAGCACTATATGCCCAAGACAAACGTCCCCAGGGGGACAATAAAGTTTACGCTCTCTGTCTTTCAATGACTTTGAAGGCTAATGAGGAGTCCCAACGGGGCTAAGCATGATGGATGGATGGAAACGGGCCAGAACACATTAGATTACAACATCAAATTGACTTATGTCTATCAGTTTAGCGAATAATGCAAGCTACTAGAGGTGCCACTCAAGGATTGTTTTTTAAGTCCAATGCCAATAATTTGGAGAACAGGGGGGCCAATTTCTGTACCTTAAGAAGGGATCAGATTCCACTCTTGGTCATTCACCAGCAAGTTACCACACACTGAATCAACGTTTGATCAACGTTTGCCTGTTGTCTATGGTACCACTACCAACATCAACACAGCATGGTATTGTGGACAAAATCGTATCCACAGATAACACAATATTCCAAGTCTTGGGTGGTCCGTGGCTCAATGCAAATCCAATGAAATAATGGACCTTGATATGAAAAAGGTTGAAAACCCCTGGTCTAAAGGGTATTGATGGACCTCCTGTATCTTCTACACTCTCCATAATAAAGCTGTGTTGTAACTGGACAGATGGCTGCATTTCCTTTGCCTTAGTCATTGTGGGTGAATGCGTACATGACTAAAAATAAGAATGAACAGGTGTGGGGGTTAATGCCTGTGACAGAAGAGAAGAGAAGAGAAGAGAAAGAGAAGAGAAGAGAAGAGAAGAGAAGAGAAGAGAAGAGAAGAGAAGAGAAGAGAAGAGAAGAGAAGAGAAGAGAGAGAAGAGAAGAGAAGGAAGAGAAGAGAAGAGAAGAGAAGAGAAGAGAAGAGACGAGACACAAGCATTTATCGTTGTAGTAAATTTCATGGCTCAAATATTGATCATGTACAGGGTGTGTACAGGGTGTTGGACTATGTGTGCAGGCAGAAAAAATGAACAGAAAAAGATGAAGAGGAGCAAAAAATGCAAGAGAAACAAAATCCTCTGAGGAAGGACCCAGCAAGATTTGACCATGTTCACAAGGGGAGGTTTAAAGAATGTGACCTGTGTCGCACGCAGGTCACATTGAATTATATGTTTACTACTAAAGAAATAGGCGTCCTTCATGTTTTTATGTGCGTGTTGCTGGACGGCTGGTGACATGTTTCATAAAGACGGGCTCTAGACACCATGCAACTTGTCGCTGCACATACTCGTACGGTATAGTAGCCAGTAGGGATGAAGAACGCTAACAATACACTGAGGAAGTGTCTGAGGAATCAAATGTTGGTAGATTAGGTGACATATATTACTATTAGTTGAGACGTGCAAAGCATGTTTGTCTGTGTCTGTCTGTACAGTATGTATGTATGTATGTATGTATGTATGTATGTATGTATGTATGTATGTATGTATGTATGTATGTATGTATGTATGCATGCATGCATGCATGCATGCATGTCTTTCTGACCACACATTTCTCCACCAGAAGGTGCTGGAAATGTCTATGCAGTATGCATACCTCTATAGTCTCTAGTCTAGACTCTACTCTCTAGTCTGCCTTGTTTTTATTATGATTTCATTCAGGGATATGACATTTGTTATAATGAATGGGTGAATCAGTTTAAATGAACAGAAATGGGGTCGCTGAGTATTTTCTGGAGATGTCTATCCAATGCTTTCACTTAGACAATAAAGCCTCAACAATGTTGATTTAATTTCAAACTTCCATTACAACATTCTCTGAACTCCACCCATTGTTTCCATACCCTCTAGTCTAGTTCAGGCTGCGAGTGTTTTTCCAACCCCTATTTTTTTCTCTCTCTCAGGCTAATTCAGACAGCTTTGATTTTTCTCCGCAACGTTTCATTTGATGCTGCCTCAGTCCTACAGGTTGATGCTTGATCGCAGTGGAAAAATAAATACGTTGCTTTATTGCCTCGTTATATTTTGCGTTCAGCAGTTTAAATTAATGTTAATTAATCGCCCAAAACAAACGCTCCCGGTGTGTCCAGACCTTAATTTATGCTCCATCAACAGCAGTTCTAAAAGCTCACAGTACTTTTTTTAGCGCGCAACACCATCATACGACAAAGTATAAAACGCCTTTGTCTCGTCTCGTCGCAAATCTTTGGTCTGAACTAGGTTTAACAAATCAGTGGTACAGTACAGCAGCCAGTGTGATATTAGCTCCACATTCTTTCGCACATGGCCTCTCTCAGCCAGACAGTGCTTTATGACTTCCTTCAAATGGCACCCAAGTGGCGACAACCAACTCCCCCCCGACTGACTACACTGTCAGTGTTTCCATTCCTCCTCCACCTGGAAGACTCCACCATCTTCAACCAACTCCCCCCCCGACTGACTACACTGTCAGTGTTTCCATTCCTCCTCCACCTGGAAGACTCCACCATCTTCAACCAACTCCCCCCCGACCGACTACACTGTCAGTGTTTCCATTCCTCCTCCACCTGGAAGACTCCACCATCTTCAACCAACTCCCCCCCGACCGACTACACTGTCAGTGTTTCCATTTCTCCTCCACCTGGAAGACTCCACCATCTTCAACCAACTCCCCCCCGACTGACTACACTGTCAGTGTTTCCATTCCTCCTCCACCAGGAAGACTCCACCATCTTCCAAACTTATTTTCCCCTTCTTTCTTATAATGGAACATGAAAAAACACTACAACTGTATTTAATAATAAATAAATAAAATTATTATGAAAATAGTCTGGTTTGTTATTCTTGCTAAATAACCACTTAAGCTGTATTTTATACTTTTATAATGTAATTTCCAAAATAGAGACACCAAGGTTAATGGGGTTAAAGGCAAAATAACACTAATATGGTGGCCAAATATGTATCACTATTTCATAAGTGTAACAGTCCACTCTGTTTAAATATCGCATCTATTTTTAGGACAGGAAGGAAAGGCAGTGTAAGAGGGGCACACAAGGACAAACTGTAATCCGTCTGAGGGAGAATGCAGAGGTCTTCAGCACACCTTCATCACACAGCAGAATAGTATTAGCCGTTTCTGACTCTTCTTCTGTGTCATTTCATTTGACCACCAGCCACAGTCCAACTCAATCCAGACCATGTTTTTGGAAAAACATTGCAATTCGTGCCTGAGCATGAAGCACGTCATGTTTTAGAATACTTTGGCAAAAGCTGAAATACTGAATCACATCAGTACAGCACAACAGCTGTGCCTACATGAAAATTTAAAATGTAATTTCATATGTTCCAACAGTTCCATTTTGTCATGCAGCCTTAACACAAATGCATGCACACTCTCAAGCATGCTTTCACATAAACTACTTGACGGCGGATAGAAAAAAAACTTGCATTTTAGTCACGCATGCACACACACATCCTCTCTTTCTCTAGCAGTAGTCCTGCCATGATTTTAGCCAATCGCGGTGTACAGTGTACCAGCTGTGGGCATGTTAGCTGTCTCACTCTCTGTGGAATAAGGAATTAGATCGAGGTGGTAGTGCCCAATGGGCACTGCACCGAGGAAACATGCTCGCACTTAATGTGATATGAAGCACAGCACACACACACACACACACACACACACACACACACACACACACACACACACACACACACACACACACACACACACACACACACACACACACACACACACAGTTATTTTTTAAATATATATTTTTTTAACATTTTATACATTTGAAAACCATTGAAATGGGATATTCTGCATAATGACTACTTTTGGTACTTTAAGTATATTTTGATACCAATACTTTTGTACTGTTACTCAAGTAAATATTGAACTCCACCTGGGACCAGAGACGAGGGTGTGGCTGTACGACACCAAGTTGGGCATTTGTCGACGATGCACGAAAGATGAAAAAGTACAATGAATATTCAAAGCCATGGACTATAAAAAGGAATGGGCATATTGGCTGTGACGTCACCCATTGGTTGGGTGGATTCCAGTTCTAAAGAGAATATCTGAATCCCTGATACACCTCCCTCGGACACTACAATAGCTTGTAGATCTGCTCTTTTTGGAAAACAACACCGTCGTACTATGGAGCATAAATTAGGCAATGTGGACTACTCTGAACCAGCCCCAGCCAACTGCACCCAAAATAGGGCATCAGAGATCCCACAGGGTGCCAATTGGACGGTCTGAGTATGATTAACATCACCCAATCCACTGTGTGTGTGTATATATATATATATATATATATATATATATATATATATATATATATATATATATATATGTGTGTGTGTGTGTGTGTGTGTGTGTGTGTGTGTGTGTGTGTGTGTGTGTGTGTGTGTGTGTGTGTGTGTGTGTGTGTGTGTGTGTGTGTGTGTTTTAAATAGTCTGCTGCTTGTGAACAAAGTCCTGGACCCACATGCTTTGTTGGTATGGTTCTGCTGCTCTAATGTTCTGGATCATTAACATAGGCTGACCCAGACACGACCTCGGGAACACACACACGCACACGTGCACACGCACACACAGTTCCACAATTTCTTCTTGTAAGATAAAACATGCTATAGAGTCAACCCAGCCTTGAGCTGAGCAAGTAAAAAAAGATGCTAATATATGTTGTCCAACATAGTTCTTAATTAATCTATTTTTACATCCTAAATAAATGTTGACACAGATTTGACTAATAATACTTTCCAAATTACATCACTTTACTATCTTGCAGGCTTAAATAAAGTCCCAACTAATATCTAGTTTCATATCACAATATTGATATTATTTAGATATATATTGCTGAACCCTAGGTTGAGGACATATAGGAAAAACATTGATCTATTCTGTACCGTTTGATACGCTGCATGGCTCCTTCCTTCATGATGGAGTGTGCAGATGCCAGTGTAAGCAGCTGGGAGCCACGGCTCTGTAATGAGAATCCCTCATGCATTTCTCACAGTGAATTATGGACTCATACTTCACCTATCCTATCCGCCCCTCATTTCACAGCAGAACTAACTGGCCCTCCCTTATAGAGGAGGCTGCTTTAAGCCAGGCTTCAGGGCTCTGAATAGTAGATGTAAAGTGACTATAGGGATAGGCAAAGTGATGGTTACTGATTTAAAGTAACTACCGGTAGGTGTATGTAATGTGACTAGGTATAGGTATAGATGTAAAAGGTGACTAGGTATATATAAAGTGACTAGTGCAGTTGTAAGGTGACTAGGTATATATAAAGTGACTAGTGCAGTTGTAAGGTGACTAGGTATATATAAAGTGACTAGTGTAGTTGTAAGGTGACTAGGTATAGGTATAGATGTAAAAGGTGACTAGGTATATATAAAGTGACTAGTGTAGTTGTAAGGTGACTAGGTATATTATAAAGTGACTAGTGCAGTTGTAAGGTGACTAGGTATATATAAAGTGACTAGTGTAGTTGTAAGGTGACTAGGTATATATAAAGTGACTAGTGTAGTTGTAAGGTGACTAGGTATATATAAAGTGACTAGTGTAGTTGTAAGGTGACTAGGTATATATAAAGTGACTAGTGTAGTTGTAAGGTGACTAGGTATATATAAAGTGACTAGTGTAGTTGTAAGGTGACTAGCTATATATAAAGTGACTAGTGTAGTTGTAAGGTGACTAGGTATATATAAAGTGACTAGTGTAGTTGTAAGGTGACTAGGTATATATAAAGTGACTAGTGTAGTTGTAAGGTGACTAGGTATATATAAAGTGACTAGTGTAGTTGTAAGGTGACTAGGTATATATAAAGTGACTAGTGTAGTTGTAAGGTGACTAGGTATATATAAAGTGACTAGTGTAGTTGTAAGGTGACTAGGTATATATAAAGTGACTAGTGCAGTTGTAAGGTGACTAGGTATATATAAAGTGACTAGTGTAGTTGTAAGGTGACTAGGTATATATAAAGTGACTAGTGTAGTTGTAAGGTGACTAGGTATATATAAAGTGACTAGTGTAGTTGTAAGGTGACTAGGTATATATAAAGTGACTAGTGTAGTTGTAAGGTGACTAGGTATATATAAAGTGACTAGTGTAGTTGTAAGGTGACTAGGTATATATAAAGTGACTAGTGTAGTTGTAAGGTGACTAGGTGTATATAAAGTGACTAGTGTAGTTGTAAGGTGACTAGGTATATATAAAGTGACTAGTGTAGTTGTAATGTGACTAGGTATATATAAAGTGACTAGTGTAGTTGTAAGGTGACTAGGTATATATAAAGTGACTAGTGTAGGTGTAAGGTGACTAGGTATATATAAAGTGACTAGTGTAGTTGTAAGGTGACTAGGTATATATAAAGTGACTAGTGTAGTTGTAAGGTGACTAGGCATTAGCCTGGCATGGCCAGACTATTATCACCGAGTAGAGATTAGTCTGGAACTTTGATCTTCGTCGAAGATTCATTTCCAATGGGTGGTTAGGTTACAAACAAGCACAGCTCTGGAGTCAGCGAAATGGAAATGGATAGTGCCAGCTTTGGCAGATTCATCTGGTTTCCAGGTCAGAAAACGCTGCTACGGGGGTCCCCAGCCAAAAACGTTGAGAACCACTGCTGTAACTCAGTCCATGTAAAACGGTCCATTCCCACACTGTATATAAAGTGACACGGCCACAGCTGAATGGGTAGGGTAGAGAGAGGCAGTCTGGGTAGCATTCAGAGGTCCCCAATTCGCCCCTCCCCAGCCCCGGTCTATGTGTTTAAGTGTCTTTGAGCAAGACACTTAACCCTAAATGCTCCCCGGGTGCTATATTAATATTAAGTACTCACTGGTCTAGTAGTTGCTATGACAAATTCACATTATGTGCAAATACTGTAAAAATCATGATGGCACTGGTAGAATGGCAGCATGCCCGAACCTTTCCTGGTGGCCTGCCTGCCTGTCAAAAAAAGAAAAACGTCCTATGGCCAGTCCAGCCCTGGGCCAGAGTAGGAAGACACTAAACAGTATTTTTCAATAATTTCCATGGCCAAAGCAGTGAGTAAAGGCACACCAATGGCCAAGTCAAAATCTCAAGGCCCACCTATATTCATAGCACAAAGCCTCAGCATACTGTTTGGGAGCCACTGCTCTACAAGGCCAGATGAGGTGTTAACCACCAACCATCATCAACACAGACACAAGACAAGTCTTTATTCTTCATGTGTTTGAGATGACATGCTGACATGATGGGCTCGCCGAGTCCTTGATCATGCACGGCACGCTTATTACAATAAGCCTTGCATCCATCTCTCCTCCACTCGTCCTCCCTCTGTTCTGTAACAGTCCTTGTCCTTCTGTTGCGTAACACAGGCAAGGTCATGCATGCACACACACACACACACACAGTCAAGGTCATGCATGCATGCATGCTAATATATGTTAGCTAATATATGTTGCTAATATACGTGCACGCACGCACGCACGCACGCGCACGCACACGCGCACACGCACACACACACACACACACACACACACACACACACACACACACACACACACACACACAAAGTCTAGTGGTTTTGAAAACATGTCCTCTGTTCCCTTTGATCTATTTGTGGTTAACTAGTCTATAAATTAATTGAGCAGTCATGAAACTAGAAGTTCAGTTGATATATTTATATAGTTTGATGACGACGATGTAATTATAATGCAAAATATATATTAGTACTAAACCTTTCAGTGTTCCTATTGCATCACCCAGCTGATGGCTGCTCAGATGGTCATGGTGAGCACCCAGCTGATGGCTGCTCAGATGGTCATGGTGAGCACCTAGCTGATGGCTGCTCAGATGGTCATGGTGAGCACCCAGCTGATGGCTGCTCAGATGGTCATGGTGAGCACCCAGCTGATGGCTGCTCAGATGGTCATGGTGAGCACCCAGCTGATGGCTGCTCAGATGGTCATGGTGAGCACCCAGCTGATGGCTGCTCAGATGGTCATGGTGAGCACCCAGCTGATGGCTGCTCAGATGGTCATGGTGAGCACCCAGCTGATGGCTGCTCAGATGGTCATGGTGAGCACCCAGCTGATGGCTGCTCAGATGGTCATGGTGAGCACCCAGCTGATGGCTGCTCAGATGGTCATGGTGAGCACCCAGCTGATGGCTGCTCAGATGGTCATGGTGAGCGCTCGGTGGGGGAGCAGAGACAGAGACACTTTAGCTTTAGCCCATTTAGACCTGCATCTGTGTCACCTTACAGCTTTTAACCACTTTTTATTTTAAACTTTAGCTGTGAAAGAACAAAGAATATATATTCAAAGAGTTGCACACATTTTCATGTTTTTTCCCCCAAAAATAGCAGATCTACAAGCTCATAGCGCGGCACCGAGTACCACGGTATGAGCTTGTACAGTAGATCTGCTATTTTTGAAAAAACTTGAAAATGTGAGCAAATCTTTGAATTAGTCTTTCACAGCGAATGTTTTAACAGGGTCCCTGGAACAACATATTTTCAGATTGGGGTCGGCTGGCCAAATACATTTATTTTGGGGCGTCCTTGACATGAAATAGTTTGAGAACCACTGACATAGAAACATTTTTTTTCCCAGAAAACTTGTGATTTAGAAGACATTTTGTAGAATCTGTTCTCAGGTCTTAGTGGGTAGATAGACATGGGTGGGCCGGGAAGCAAACCACTGAGTGACCATCTGATTATCAGACAGCCTCTCTGCCCACAAAGCTATGGCCGCCCCAAATATGCATGGCATGAGAGAAAGAGAAAGAAGGGGAGAGAAAGAAATAAAGGGGGGGGGGGGGCCCGGGGGAGAGGGGAGGAGAGGAAGGCATATGGCTCCAATTTCCTCCTTTCAAAGACGTGAAAACAAGACACAGGATAGCAATCTCCTTTGTTTTTCTCCCTAAACTGTATTTATCTGTGATGTCGCCATACTCAAGGTTCAGTGCCTATACACCTACATGGCCAACGAAATGCAGACTGAGGAGCACACAATGGAGAAAGATAGGTGGTCGAGCAAAAAGGAGAGAGAGAGGGGGGGGGGGGGGGGGGGGGGGCAACATAGAGGACACAAAGTGACCAGCATTCTGGTGACACGTCCACTCCAACAAGCTGTCTACATGGGAAGAAGTCCAAGCTGGTCTTCATGTCCAAAGATCACAATGGTGGTTTATTATGGTGCCCTATTGATGCGAGTGCGAAATGAAAGGTCGAAGTCAACCAAGCTGAGTGTTTGATTGATTGATTGAATTATTTATTAACAGTTTGCAGAATTACAGTACATTTCAAGCACAACTCAATACAAATACTGTTAACTGTGAGTGGACGACCCAATAAAGCATTACACTTGTTTACAAGAGGGTCCACCATGTTCAAATCATCAAAACACATATGTGTCACAAGCACAGAAGTGGAGGTGACAGCTGAACCAAGGTAGAGCCGTGCAGGTACAGTATGGCAACATGGGCTTGTGTGTACATTATTTATGCACACACACACACACACACACTATTTGCACCAACTGTGCAAAGTGAAAGAGATGAATGGATTAGAGCACCCTGCTATGGTACTGTTGAGCGTGCCAAGTTGCGTTGCGTGCACGTGCGCTCGCGCACACACACACACACACACACACACACACACACACACACACACACACACACACACACAGTGTATTAAAAGCTAATTAGCGGTTAGACAGACATCCAAACTATCAGTCTCAGCACACAGACAGATATGCACAATGGCTGCAACCAACAGTCAATTGAATGTAACTTTGGACAAGTTCTATGCCAGTTTTATCTCAAAAGGGAAGAAAAAGTAGCCTAATAATTACATTATTAGACTTAAGAAATTGACAAAGCACACATGAGCGCACGCACACACGCACGCACGCACGTGATGCTGTTGACAATCCCTGCAGGAATGTCAACAGCATCACATCAGAGGTGATGAAGAGAGAGATAGAGGGATCAAGGAGAGCGAGAGTGAATGAGCGAGTGAGCGATAGAATCAGGCATTGATCATTTCTCAGATAAATAACTCAGATAGTTATTCATCAGTCTCTCACAATGCATTTTATCATACACACAAGACAGGCATCTGCATCCAAGGCTCAACCGAGTGGGCTCAGCTAAAATCCACTCCGGATTAGTGCTGCAACATTGCTAATCTAATTTCTACCCAGAGTTTGTCCTTCATTGAATTGGGGGTAGTGGGGGTTGAAGCGGGGTATCCGATCTCTCCCATTCTCTTCTAACATGAGCTGGGCCATCTTAATGGAATCAAATTAAGCTGTAGCGCCTAGGAGTTAGCCCAAAAATATTAACCTACTGTAGCACTGGCTGAGGTTTTGGTTAGCACTACCAAGGAGAATTCATTTCACACGGGTGAAAGGGGAGGTTTACAATTACATTATGGAAGAGTGTTACGGAAGTGCAGTGAAACTGGATTAGATGGAGCTGTGGAGACTTCGTTTCTTTTCTTTTTTGTGGGGAGTGAACTGAATATGACAGATCAAATCCATCCAAACAGCAGTCACTAGGGAATCATTTGCACGCCTATCCCAGAAACAACATCTCTCTCTGGGGTAAGATGTGTTAAAATTACCCCCTAAACTTATATCATTGGAAACACAGTACTGTTCCCAAAAAAATAAATAAGAAAACATAATGATTAAAGTTTTGGGGAGGCTACAAAAGAACCATGTCCTGGTTCAGAACCCTAGCAGCGACCCTTTTCTTTTTGTAACATGATGCATTGTGACTGTGAGCTTGTAGATTGGCTATTTTTGGCAAACAAATTATGTATTATAGTGTAAAAACTGGGTGGTTCGTATAGAAATCTGGGGGATATCAGTTAACAAAGTACTTAATTAAATGCAACTTCTTTCTAGATGTCTTTGAAGGACTAACCAAATACCTTTGAGAAAATTCAAAGCCATTGAGATGCAAAACAATGGTGTGTGTGTGTGTGTGTCCAAGCCCGCAACACCAGCCAAAAACTACATTAATGAAGTAGCGAACAGAAAGACCGACCGCCTCACTGCCCAGAACTGATTCACACACAAATCCACACTATAACACTGACAAAAGAGCTAGGAAAGCCCTTTGGAAAGCCTCAGAAAGACAGAGTCAGAACAATAGCATTCCAAAAATGGAGAAATAAATAAAAAGAAAAGTGCTGATCATAAAACGTCCTCTGATAATACCATATGCATTCACCATGCAGTAATGTCACAGATTTCCAGCCAAGGTGTCACACACACACACACACACACACACACACACACACACACACACACACACACACACACACACACACACGCAAGGCATGGAGCTATGATGTGTGTACTGCATGTGAATTATGTGAAACATACGTAATTAATAATTCCATATATAAATTAACTAAAACCTAATCATACTTAAGTGTGTGCAAGTTTGTGAAAATGTGAGAAAACTGCATGCTAGTCCGTGCGTGCGTGTGTGTGTGTGGCATGTGAGTGTGTACCTGTTTGTGTGCACCAAGGTTAATAAATAGTGTTTAGCAGCCCATAACAAGACTCAGAAGAGACAGGAGACTGATGAAAACTGTCTACATTGACTTGCTAGCACGCTAGCATTCTAAGACTATAATGCTTGGCCAGCATTCTGGAGACAGGCAGTACTGTCAGGAACTATTGATTCCCAGTGTCTTGGCTGACAGACTGGAGCACCTCTACTGTCTACATACAGTGTAATGGGTGCTCAAACACGCGGCACACAGAGCCATGATGACCTTCACCTCAGGATCCGCCTGGCCTTTGCACTGTTCGCACTACCGGCTACTCGTGAATTATGCACTGGCGGGAGCTGGACTGTCCCTAAATGGTATCTTACGGCCGTTATACGCGCTATTCATTATGGAGGTGTGGCCGTGGGCCGTGCACAATGGCATAACATTCAGAGGTCTGCTCCTCTTCTAGTTCTCCACAAATCTCTGTGATTCTAATCTTCCTATAATCAGCAGAAGTGATAGTGTCAATTCCTTGTGTCAATTGTGTTATTCAAATGCAATCAAAGGCTATAGCATGGGTGTCCAAACCTTTTTCAAAGGGGGTCACATTAGAAAATATGGGCCAACTACATAATTTCGCTTCGGATTAAAACGATTCTATTTAACCATCATCATCAATATTTAATATCAATGGTCTTTTGTCAGGTGTGTGTTGTGAACAAAAAGTGTATCTCAGCCATTTTTCAGCCTTATGTCACATTACCAAATGTAACCAAGCAAGCAAGGTAGAAATAGAAATCCAAGGAACACTGACAAATATGGGAAATGCCCAGGTTAAAAAACAATAAGTAAAAATGTCCCATACTGTTGGGCGGGCCGTTCATAATACAATTCAGGTATGAAGGCTGGGCCGCATTCGGCCTGTGGGCCGCACTTTGGACACAGCTGGGCTAGAGTGTATGAATCGAATGTTGGATGTGTAGTGTTATCGGTGCCTCAGTGCGGCCGCAGGTGCAGAGTCCAGTGGCGCAGAACCACGATACTTCTGAATTAAAATTAAGTGATTGTGAATGTCATAGTCATAATTTCACTGTAATCCACAAAAGTGTGACCGTTAATTCCTTGTGTCAATACATTGTTTTTATCAGCAGTTGCCAGTTCATCAATGTCGTTGATCTGCGTTTGCTGTAACCACAAAGACCATTCAGTTGAATTAATCCAAAACACAAGCAGATTGCTGTCATTTAAAGTAAATAACAGCCAATCCACACTGAGCATTCCAATGAACAACAACAGTAGAATGGCTTCATGGCCAGACACAGAATCCACTAAGGAAACTAGATGAGAGCCGTCCGGCCAAATGGCCGATTGTGTTCGATTGAGAAATGCACGGCTCTCTCAACACGGCTCCATCAGTGAGCTGACACAAGCGCTGGCTTTGTCCCCGAGAGGGCTCCTGGTGGTCCCTGGACACACAAGCTGCCATTCAGGTCTCTTACACACACATGCTGCAGGCACGTACAGTACAGTACAGTACACAAACATACAAATACAAAAAAGGAGCCTCCTGGTTCCCACTTGATGCCATCATCAATTGCTGTAAGCACACTGCTACATTGCATAGCAATTCACATGCGCTGCTTACACACACACACACACACGCACACACACACACACACACACACACACACACACAGACACACACACACACACACACACACACACACACCACACACACACACACACACACACACAGTCACACACACACACACACACACACACACACACTCTCTCTAGTCTATACCTTCAGAGGGGGAGCGTGAAAGCATGCTACGAATGTGAGAGGCACGCTCTGTAGCCCAGTGCCTGGAGGTCTGGCCTAAATAGTGCCTTTGAACCCACCTCAATACAACTATGCCAGCAAGCTCCTCTGTGTGCACGCCTTTGACTGAATCCATGAGTGGGAGAGGAGAATCACAGTCAGCAGGAAGCAAGTGAATGAGCGCCCACGCACCGCTTCATCTCCGTCCCCAAAAAGGTCACAGCCATCTTCGGCATCGTCCTACTCTGGTGGTCTGACCTGAGGTCAGCTCCAACGGAACAGTGAATAGGCTTTGTGCATAACTGTAGTTCCCTTTTCCTGACGGTCGCATAAACATTTGGTGTTCTTCTCATAGCTTCATTTGATATGCTCAGGCAGCAGATTTGAACAGGAACATATGAAGGTGTTGTGTTTTAACTGTGTTTCCAGTTCAAATCTGCTGCTGAGCCAAATGCAAACATGGCATATAATTTAGAAGCCAACTGATATACTGTTACTGTATCGGTTTCGGTTTGTCCTTTATCTCTGCCATTATTGTAATACTTTAACTAACTTTTCCTAGTTAGAATAAATTCAGCCTTATTTTATACTTTCAAAATGCTTCTAAAATCTCAGAAATAGCATCTCTACAAGCTGACAATAAGTCGCCATGCATTGTGAGCTTGTAAATCTTACATTTGACATATTTTTCAAAAGGATTTTATCATCACAATATATTATAATATCAATATTTGATTTTGTCCATCTAAAAAAGATGAACACAGGAGGGCAGAGATAAAATGATGACAGTGAGAGAGCTGAAGAAAGCAGTCTGACAGACAGAACATGTGGCTGATCAGGGCAACAATCGCTGGCGTGGCATGACATAACAAACTGAGCCTGGCACGTCTGACCACCACCAGCACAACATCTGGATGGCATTGACACCGCGTGGCTAACAGCGTAAGAGCAAACGTCACGGTCAAACACACTCACAGTCACAAGCCCAATTAAACATGATTAGAGCTGGACAGCTGGTGTTATTATTATACGATACCAGACCTGTGCCCGGCTGTAGAGCACTGAGTCGGTAACGATGGAAGTTGGAGATCCATTCCCCACCCGGCTATGCAATACCCTGTACCAGTGTCAGAGTACCCGTTCCACCCATCTGTCTGTGTCCCTTTTATGCCCATATATGGATATTTCTGTATCTCTCTCTCTGTGTCCCTTTATTCCTATATGGAGTTCTGTGTCAGGCATGCCCAAATATGAAGTGTTGTGATGTCAGAACAGGCCAGCTCCATATATGGAGATATAGGGGTGATCAGGTCCAGAGCCCGGGCAGAGGCTTTTGTAATGGTTCTGGACAACTGGCTATCCAACGGACTCGACACCGGGCACTGCACTCCCTGTGGGGCTGTGGAACGTGTGTGTCAATTTTGAAGTAGGTGGGGCTAACGGTTCTCGAGTTACATGGATTACAGACGTACACACATACATTTGGAGTTCTGTGTCAGGTATGCCCAAATATGGAGTGTTGTGATGTCAGAACAGGGAGCATGGGCAGGGGCCCTGTCCAGAGGCCTTTTGTGGCGGTTCAGGTCAACCGTGGGTCCGAGTCGTCCGACTGACTCAACACCGGGCACTGCACTAGTGCACTCCCTGTGGGTGTGTGGAACTGGTGTGTCGAATTGTCGGTGGGGCTAACGGTTCTCGAGTTACGTGCATTACAGCCGCGTGGGTCATGAATACAAGCGGACAAAATTAGTTTTCTTCGACGGGTGGCTGGCATCTCCCTTAGAGATAGGGTGAGAAGTTCGAGTCACACAAGAGAGACGCTGCTTCTTCTCCTGGAAAGGAGCCAGCTTAGGTGGTTCGGGCATCTGATTAGGATGCCTCTCGGGCGTCTCCCTAGGGAGGTCCTCAAGGCACGTCCCACTGGAAGGAGACCCCGGGGAAGACCAAGGCGTAGTTGGAGGAAACACATCTACTCACTGGCCTTGGAACGTCTCGGGATCCCCCAGGAGGAAGTCACTAATGTTGCTCTGGAGAGGGACGTCTGGAGCACTCTGGTGGAGCTGTTGCCCCTGCGACCTGACTACGGATAAGCAGTTGAAGATGGATGGATGGATGGATGGATGGACACGTACAGACAGACGTACAGACAGACAGAGACATGGTGCATTTATAGATAGATATTCCTGACAGTTTGTGGAACCGAATGGCCAGTTGGAAATTGAATATTTCCAGGAGAGTGATGTCTCAGAGAGTCATTCTTTAGTAGTCTATACTGTAGCACTCTTCTCAAAGTGGGGTCCGGGGAAATGCAGGAAAATGTTGACAACTCTTCTTTTGTGGAGATCCCTGGCACACAGACGGAGAATACATCAATTTGGGAATCCTTGACATGAAAATGTTTGAGAACCACTGTGTATACTCTATAGCAAGTGCAACATTACTTTCCTTGGGGATAAAATTAATTGTGCCAGCCAGCCAGGAGGAAAGATGAGAGGGAGACAGTATGTGAAGACATAGGAAGTAGGTCCTGGCAGGATGCCATGGTAAGCCAGCAGGTCTACACTCATCTCTGTAAGTCTGGGACTGGGAGTATTTTAATAAGCGCTACCCCACTGACTGGCACAGCAGACTGTGCTGTGCAACACTCTACATTCCTGAAGGGGAATAAATAAATGCATGGCTGTAAAGAAGATTGGAAGAGGGCAGCGCACACAGTTGCAACGGCTCAGTGTTTATGTATTTTGGTGATTTGATGCACTGATCGGTCGGCACTTTTAATTTCATTGTACAAGTTACAATGACAATAAAGATCCACAGTGTCCTCCCAGAAAGGATAGGCACAGCTAAGAGACACAAAAAAGCAATTTGAGTAAACAGCTAGATATTACTTAGCTGACCGGCGGAGTCCCCCAAGGCTCAATACCAGCCCCTCCTGTTTTTTCTCTACGCTAAATGTCTTTGCCGAATATAACAGATCTACAACAGATTTTGCAACACGTTGTGATATTGTGGATCTGCTATTTTCACCAAATTTTCACCCAGAATAGGGACATAGTGGTTAACCATATGAGCCTTATTATGAAACAGGTTATCCTTCCTGATAAACTGTCCCCACCTACAGGACTCTCTAAACGTGTGCACAATTACAAGAAACACGGTCTGGGAACATCTTGAATGAAGATCATCATTTAAAAAAAATCTAGGGTCAGCAGCAGCACACTCAAAAACGTGCACGCACCTTACATATTCTCAAGCACATTCTGCTGAGAAAATGCTTAGTCATGTCCTGCGAAGTCATGTCCACGTAGGCTTGTGGAATTAAATTTAACCCATCATCACTGAACCTGCTACCATTAGTGAATTGAGGTATCACTCTACCTGTGTGTGTGTGTGTGTGTGTGTGTGTGTGTGTGTGTGCGTGCGTGTGTGCGTGCGTGCGTGCGTGCGTGCGTGCGTGCGTACCCCATTAGTCATTTGAGATCAAAACTGTTGATAAGGATTTGTCAGTGAAACAGCCAAGTCAAAAGCAAAAGGCTGACCACACAGGTTATTAAAGTATACACAACTCCCATTATAGGCAGGATCCAATTTTTGTATAAACCCTACCCTTCTGGACGGGAACCCCTCTCGGGGTTCTGTACAGTATGTACAGTATCCAAAGATTTGATGCTGCTACAGTATATAAATACGTTTTTCTAGAAAAAATATTTTGAAGACATTTTTTAGAATCGGCCTCAGTCCAAAATGTGTTAAACAACATACACAAACATCGACATAAACACAAGCACATGCCACAATAATTGACAGACATAGAATAACCAGCTGTACACATACTGGTACAGCATGTTAACTATCACACGGTAAGCCACATGCAATCTATATACACCATGTTAATGAGTCGTGCTGTTCCGCCACATGTGCTGTGCCTGCTTAACTTGATACAAATGGCCCAACATGTGTATATGACATAGTCAATAATGCACAATGTGTCTGATAGCGGCACAATTATCTACAGTATAATTTACAATGGGAGGTTCTTTTTTTTTTTTCTTAAATCCCAGTGGCAACTACAAAAATGAGAGGCTGGTAATGTACTCTACTGGGAAGCTGCGATGGATGTCTCATGTCTGGAGTGCTTTTGTGTGTGTGTGCGCGTAAACTATCTGTGTATGCACAGTTTGCACACGCACACACACCATCTCTCTATCTGTCCTGATCCATCAATCACTGACACTGTTTATCCTCCTTCCTCCTCTAGTCTTTCTCTGTCAGTCTCATATCACCCACCACCACCACCACCACCTCCCCATGCTCTGTCAACAAACCCTGTTTCCCAATTAAGCCTAATTTATACTTGGTTGCACAAACACATGGTTCGATGGAGTATAAATTAGGCTTTCACCTCCATGACACATCACTTAGACACAACACTGTGCTACCATGGTGACCGCTGCATCAACAACAACCTATAAGTTATCTTCAACCCTGTAACACCCAGCGTTGCAATAATACAACATATTTTAATTAATTAATTACATTTTTTTATTTTCTTTTGTTCACCTAAACTTCATCATTGATGTTCATTGCAATGCCATTGCAATGCCATTGGTCATGATATTTGCATATAAATACCCCCCACAGAGGCTGAAATTCACACAAATTAAAAATCTCTTTTGAACAATTTTTAACCTTTGACCTTTAACCCTGATAAAAGTAAGTCAAATAACTAATATGTTTTTTTGTGATCATTAGAATGTCTAGAATGTCTAGAACATTATTATTGTGAAAGATATCCCTCAAATGTAAATTATTAATTTATTATTATTATTTTAATAATAATTATAAATGTGCATACAATTTGCAAAAAACTTTTTTTAATTCTTTTTTTTACATCATTTCCTCTGATAAGTCCTAGTAGTAAAAAGTAGTAAAGTAGAAATATATCCGGGTGTTACAGGGTTAAGCAATAAGCTTTCCATCTATAATTCTATCTCTCCTTAATGGCCTCTTCTCATAACTTTCTCTCTCTCTCCATCCTTAAACAAACCCTCTCATCTCTCTTTCTCCATCTCACATGATACTGTTGTCTGGCCCAGTTTTCTCACAATCCGACCTTCCGTCGACCAGAGAGTGTGGCAGATGTCCTTCACTGTGGGAGGGGGGGGGGGGCATCCTGCATGTGGACATCCTGACACCAGCCTATGTCTGTCCATCACCAGCAGCATGTTAATCACTCCACTTCACACCCAGCAAGGGATTGGAAATAAACACACATACTGTAGAGGGCTTCCGTTTTGTGTGTACCCAGGTTTCGTGAGCATCTCAATATGTGATCGTATGAATGAGTACGTCTGTGAGTGCGTTCCCGCCTGGCCATGGGAGTGTGCATTTGTGTCTTTCAGTTTTTGTTGCCATAATCTCTGCAAATAAAGGCACTTCACTAGCATCGGAGCCCACAGTGTGCGAGTATCTTCATTTCCTTATCTGTGTATACTACTCACCGCTCGGCACCTGCCCAAGTTTGGGTTGGATGTGCATGTCTTTGTACTTTTTTCGTTATTTGTAGAATCTACCTCAGGTCTTAATGAAATATAAGTGGTGTAGTTTCATCATCAGGAGTCTGATGACGAGTGCAAGCTTGGAACATCATACTGCTGGAGATGGTACAGTACACCCCCACAAGTAGGGTTCTTGTGGGGGTTCTCAAACTTGTTCATGTCAAGGACCCCAAATTTGATATGTATTTGGCAGACCCCCATCTGAAAAGGTTTTGTGCCAGACTGACCAGTGACCCCCAGAAGAGAACATGTATGCTGACACGCTGTGCGCTTGTAGATCTGCTATTTTGGTATAGCCAACGTATAAATGGATCAAGTGGTTAATAACATGATTGTGATACTGTTGCTGGGGACCCCCTGGAACCCCCACAAGAACCCCTGGGTGTCCCCGGATCACACTGCCCTACACACACACACACACACACACATAGCAGTAATCCGATTCATTCTATGACCCGGATCGATCTATGATGTTGGGAAGAAGATAACTGTACAGGACAAATTTTGCATTTGTTGGTTGGCCTATTGAGAAAAATAAAGGGAAGGTCCGCACACTCAGATATGGTTGGCCTATTGAAAAGCACATTCCACAAAACAGTTTGTGTGCAGCCCATAGAAAACAGCACAACTGTAACAGAAACAGCAGCAGTACGAGTGAATGTCGACAGGCGAGGCGACAGTCTCCCCTTAGCTCTAGCTGCTAGTCCTCCAAACGTAAACAATCAGATCTACATCAGATCTAATTACCAAAAGATCAACTCGGAGCAGCTAATACTTCACCGTTCCAGTCCAGTTTCTCCAATCCTCTGTGCTGAATTGCACAGCTCAGGGGAACACTTGGCCTCATTCAAAATGTTTAGTAATGATGACTGCATGCCTATAAACTTTGCCTTTAAAACCTCACTACACCACCATCTATCTTCAACTGTCAAATAATCAGGGCCGGCCCTCCCATCAGTCAGCAAAAAAAACAAAACAGTGCTTTAGAACACAAGGGGGCCATGGTCATTTTTCAAGGGGGCATCACGAAAGATCCTGCCTAGGGCACCAAATTGCTCAGGGCCGGCACTGCAAATAAGACTAGTGGATGTAGACTAAATAATCTTGCCTAGTGGAGCCATGCACGCGCGCACACACAGTGATCTAGCCATTCATGGTGACTGAATTCCCAGCACATAACAGAGCGCTTGGAAACACTTAACACACCCGCCCCTTAAATGCCACTAGGACACGCCGCGGTGTTCATATCGCACTGAGGCTGTGTGAATTAAATGACAAACCAGACGAGTAAACACGGGAGGGCAAAACAAATTAAATAACTCTCCTTTGAGGATAGTGACACACACAGACACTGACACCGCCACCCTGACCTGTTTTGCACAGGCATCAGTTTGGAAGGCAGTATGAAAGGACCACTTCACCACTTTTCAACCTATCTTCATATAATTGGTCCTCATTAATGAGCACAGTTTTTTTTCTGTGTCTCAGTTCAGAAACCACCATCATCGATGGGGAATCCAAGCTATAGAAACTGCAGGTTTTCTATTCCTGAAAAGATGCTATATGCGAAAATGGAAGCCATCATTCTCACGATAATACAAATCTAAATATGAAAAAAATCTGCCTAATGATGATGTCACAGGTGGATCAGTTTCTGAACTGTCCACAGCCCTCCTATGAGACACAAACTGAGTAGAAAAGAATTGTGGTATTTTATCATGAACATTAGTGAGGAGTGGACAGAGGACCAATTGTATGAAGATAGGTTGAAAAGTGGTGAAGTGGTCCATTAACATTTTTTTTTTTTACCACATAAATAATATGCGTGCAGCGTGACGCAACACGCAAACATGTATGTGACGGAAAGGGCAGCGTGCATTTCTATCAGCGAAGGTCACCCGCCTTGACTCCCTAAAATATGACTCATTTCCAACAAGCCAAGGCTTCGAGGAGGAACTGCACAGAGCTGCTGTTTGGAGAAAGTTGAGACAGATGATGTCACAAACAAGCATTAGCATATGTATATCACCTAGATGGGGAAATTCAAATAAATAAATAAAGCCTTGACAAAGTTGACAGCTAGCCTTCTACTATAGCCAGCCAGCCAGCCAGCCTGGCACACTGGCGCTCTTTTCACATTAGATAGGCAGGCTGCCTATCTAATGTGAAAAGAGCGCCAGTCTGTTGTCAGACGACAGGTCTTCATTTATAATTATAAAAATATATATATATCGTTAACAACACTCAGCAGCAACATCACAATTAACAGTTCGCCACTGAGCGGGACAACTTCACTTTGCAGCAGAGCAATGGTATGATAATCTACAAGGTCCAAGCTGCATCGACCTGTAGTCTAATTAGCGTAGTGTCTGGTGACGAGTCAGGCAGTTGACCGTAAGCGTAAACGCGCGCGCGCGCACACACACACACACACACACACACACACGTACCTGTCGTATTATTGTAGAGGGCTGCTCGTCATTCCCGGTGGGAGAAGGGGTCACCGTCCCTCCTTCCACCAAAGCCTCCATGATGTTCGGCTCTCCTGTCGCCCAGCATTCGGTCTAGGAGGACGGAGAGACTTCCACTTCCAGCCAGGCTGCAGCAGGCTGTTGACAGTTGGATGTTTCTTTCTTCCCAACACTGGCGTTCTGTCCCCGACTACACAATCCACGCACTGTCCGTCTGTACCCCCGAAACGTCCGCCGCGCGTCTGTGCAGCGTGGAGGGGCTAGTCCCGGTGCCAAGTCAAATGACGTATCTTTCTCTCACTCTCACTGTCTCAGTATCTCTCTCTCTCTCTCTCTCTCCCCCCCTCTCTCTCAGATTCTCTCTCTCTCTAAAAATAGAACCTCCTCAACCTATTTTTTTAATGTGGAGAAACTGAATGAAGGCGAGAAAAATGTGCATGTGGACGTGTCATGTATTTGCGCGTGTGTGCCTCTCTCCCTTCGCCGCCGAACATCTGTTTTCACATGCTGAGCCATTGAGACACGACGACGTCACAACTTGTTGTCTTTCACTTGAATACACACAAACACACGTGCACCTGCACTCACTCAAAGGGACAACTCGACCAAAATACACCAGCACCACTAGTACACCTGCCTGCCTGCAGCCTGACTGTTCTTCGCCCCACATCACTATTCTGGCTGATTGCATACTATATTATGGGGGGATGGTTGTGGTTATGGGGGTTGGGCTCCAGAGAAAAGGAGACCCACACCCCCAATTTGTCACAGGGGACACTGCAGGGAGTGGGTCTGCATGTGTCTGTGATGCTGGATTGGTAGAGAGTGCTCCCAGCTGGTCTCAGTGGTTATAGAGAGCAGTGACATTGACTGGCCCATCTTCATCATCACAACATAATAACAGAGACAGGGATGTTAGGGGGAAGGGAGAATGGGAAGCTTTCCTCACCGAAACTGAGGGGAGGATATGTGGACCCATGTATACTATCCCTGCTAATGAAGATGGACGTGTGTGTGTGTGTGTGTGTGTGTGTGTGTGTGTGTGTGTGTGTGTGTGTGTGTGTGTGTGTGTGTGTGTGTGCAGAGTGCAAGAATCCTGCATATGGAAACACCTTCATGAACTGCAACATATCAATCTATTCCATAAAGCTCCTTGTAATGCATGAAAGATACAACAAAATAAAAGATTAAAGCAGGTATTGTCTCTGTTTGTCTGAGCTTAACAAACCCTGCATGCCAAAGAAAAGTACCGTACACATAAGAATGAAGAATACTGTAATAAGTTAATGATGAAATTACACTTATTTATTAAATCCCTTTCACCCCTGGCATGCTGATGGATGGCCTAGTGGTTAAGGAACATACCACCTAATCAGGCTGGGACCGAGGCTACCACCTAATGCAGCTGACAGCGAGGCACAGGTTTGATTTCTGCACCCGATGATGATGTTTTATGTGTCTCTCCCCGTTTCTTGTCAGTCTCCCCTGTACTATAGTATACAAATAAGGGCAGAAAGGCCCCAAACATATCTTATAAAATAAAAAAATCCATTTCCCTGATTTCCCGACTTTTCATACTCACACACAACCTCAAAACATTGTCATCATGTTCCCCCAGACATGCATCATATTACTAGGGTATGAAGTTCATACCCTAGCATTAAAAAGTGTTGTTCATACTATGAACAACACTTTTTTTAATGAATTAAATGTAATTTTGTCTTATACAAAGGTCATGTCTCACCCACACAGGATCTGATGAAAAATGTGATTTTTCTTTTTATTTATCGGCCTGAGCAAGCAGGCAGGATCTATTAGCTCAATGGTAAAAATCTAGTTCAAATCCAGAGTAGAAGAGGAAAGCTTTAAGGGTCCTGTTTCAGCTCTATACTGTTCCCTGCTGGGTAGAGAGACCCCATGCTGGAGATTGATATGGTTATTACTGGCACATGTTGATGTTGAAATAAGATTTGAGGTGAGTAGCTTCCTGTTCACAATAGCATTATGATCGAATCAGGACAGGGGGATCAGTCTTCATGTCATGGCAACAAGAGCCCCCAAGATTGCAGCTACCCTTTTTTCAGACTTTCTGATGACAGGTGACATATCTGTGTTTGGGGAAGCAGCGGGTTATGCTGCATTATGATAACATTATTTGGTAAATGTCGGCTACGTTTATTCCACGACTGCAGTTGTTCTAATATTCCATGTGTAGAAGAGCATTGGCTGACAGCCTAGAATGCAATGTGAGATGTACAGTAATCAACACGGACCCACATTGTGCAATAACTGTATGAGATCAAAACCACACTGTAAGGATAGATTCCACGCATGTCATGAGTAGCTAAAAGTGAGAACTGTCCAGAACGCTCACCAAAAAGTCGTTACTTTTGGAAATGCACACAGAAATGGAGAATCGGCATCCTGGTAAACCAATAGGGTTTAAGTGGTTACATCATAGAGTGATTTCTTACACTTATATGCTACCAAAATCTATTCTATATTCTTTACGTGGCATAAGCCAATGGGCTTTGTTGGTGAATGTATGTCTGAAGATGTATTGCTAAACAAGCAACACAAAGCAGAAGAGATATGATTTTGTTTCTAACAATGCTTCTAGTTTCATCCAACCTTCCATCACGTGTCCTCTCCCCTCTCACTTCCTATGCTACATCCCTTCTTCGTCTTACTGTCTCTTCGGCCCTGCCCTCGCATCATTCATCCTGGCCTCTCTCTAATTCAATTAAATACAATTTTATTATAGGGCTGAATCATAAGTTGTCACTCACAATACTCTTTACATAGAGCAGAGACATCTCAGAGATTCTCAGTCCTGTTCACCAGACTGTGGTGCTGCTATGACAACAGGATCTATAAAAGGTCTATCTAAATATTGACTCAATTAAGACTCGTGGACTGATTTGTGCCATGCACAGTCACAAATCACAGCATGCATGCCAGCTATAGCCTAACTGCTGTTTCCTGTTGAGCAGAAGTGACAAGCATCTGCTAGGACGGTTCTGTCTGGTTCCTCTAATGACCCGCCTGGCAGCCATGATGCTCACATTAATCTCAGTTAGTGTAGTGTAGTGTTAATAAAATTAACCAATTAATGAATTAAATACAGTGGTTCTCAAAATGTTTAATTTCAAGGACCCCCATAACTCTCAGAGTTGCAGATCTAGCTTCTCAAAGTGTGTGTGTGTGGGGAGGGGGGGTGGTACCCAGCTAAATTTGTTAATATTATACACAATCACAATCATTTTAAGCTAGCCAATTGGCTAAAGTGGTTAGCCAATTGGCTATTCAAAAATCACACTTGTGTGAAGTGAGGGGCGCTAATATATTAAAGTCTCAACTCCTGTTGATTAGGTGATGTAAAACAAACGGTGCCAAAACAAACATTAAACGCCATTAACAATAAAGAGACAATATGACGTAAACGACACATTATGGTGTAAATTTTCCCTTCATTGTCAATGCATTTACTAAACAAACTAAAGACAAACATTAAATCTGTGTATAGGAGGGGAAAATAACACCCGTGTGAAGTGAGGGGCGCTCTTGTCGTCGTACATCATCCAATAAAAAATGAATATACTTCTTCATGAATTATGAGTTATTATCTTTTAACCATGATACAATGTTTAAAAAAACTCATCTTTTCACCATGATCATGTAAGATGACAAGACAACTACATTTATGTAATCATAGCACGGCACATGAGCTTGTGTGTGTGTGTGTGTGTGTCTTACAACATGACTAACAATATTTGCAACTGCAAGGAACATGCAGGCCTCTTAGTGTCTTTCTGTTATATTTGTATGGCTATATACAATACATTACATTTTCATTAATCTATTGTATGGTATGATAATAAGTGAATCACAACATCACAGCGCCAGTTTCAACACATTATCTTACAGAAGTCACTATAAATACTAGTAAAGAATGCTACACAAGTTGCTGTACTGTACACCCAACCCGACTATAGTGACATGATGAGTCATGTGTATTCAATATACAGTACAGTAGATTCTACTCTAGTATCATTCTAGAGAGTAGAATGATATTGTTTAACCCTTGTGGGCTGAGATAGCAAGCTAGAATGTATTCAAGATGTATTTAATTCCACATTTTGTAAAATATAACTCATTCCAATAACAATTGACCACGTCAGCTCATGGAAGCTTGTTGTCGTGTGTGTATGTGTGTATATGTGTGTGTGTGTGTGTGTGTGTGTGTGTGTGTGTGTGTGTGTGTGTGTGTGTGTGTGTGTGTGTAAACTGTAAATGACGCTTTACAGATGATGCATTACATTCACCCATTCACACACACACATTCATACACCGATGGCGGCTGTACCGGCCTCTCTACCCTGAGCATCTGTGTGTGTTTGTGCGTTCGTGCACGTCACAGCGTGTGTAACTACAAGCTAATTGGTAGAGAAGGAAAATGTCCCTCAGTGACAATGTCATAGGAACAGACTGAGCTGTCACTCACTACCTTCACCGGCTCTGACATTGAGAGAGTGTGTGCTTCAGTTTATGTTTAACAGAAGCACAGATGGACAGTCAGCCAGAGAGAGAGAGAGATAATAATATAATATAATATATAAATTAAAATATTACTTATTTTCTATCAATTACACACCCCATTCATGAAGCCTTGAGTTCATGGAGATTCATCAGAGTTTCTACATACTGTGTTAGCGGTCAAGAGGTCAAATAAATCACTTGAGTAAATGTACTGAAAGTACCAAAAGTATAAGTACTCATTATGTAGAAGAAGGTCCCATTTCACAGGTTTTCAAATGTACAATCTAGGAACCCATTGGCAAAACAAAGGAAAAACATCACCCTCGTGAGTCAACAGTCTTCTCGAGAGTCGAGAGACTATCAAATGTATAAAATGTATAAAAAAGACTTTGAAAATAACAGATCTACAAACACGTCGCAACGCATCAGCTTGTAAATTCACTAATTTCAAATAGCTGAAGTATAGGGCTGAAATGGTTAATATAGGTTTTGTAATAATAATCAAAATCTAGAAAGTAGGGGCGCCCGCTGGCCAAGTGGTCCAAGTGCATGCCACGTAAAGGCTTTGGCCTGACATCGCATCACGTGTTCGAGTCCCGTTCATGATGACCTTTGCTGCATGTCCCTCCCCCTCTTTCTTGTCTATCTTCACTTGATACTATCAATAAAGGCAGAAAAGCAAAAAAAATAAGTTTTCTAAGTAAAGTTTTCAAATAATTGTAGTAGATTAAAAGTATATTTGCCTCTGAGTAAAATGATTGAAAATTGGAAATACTCCAAGTAAGAATACCTCAAAATTGTACTTATGTACAGTATTTGAGTAAATGTTACTATCCACCACTGCAACTATGTATAATAGTTAAAGCAAGTTTCTCTTAGTATTGTATCACATGGGCACCTTCCACCTGCACAGGTGTGTCCGTGTGCCAGAGGAGACACTGTAGAAGGACACAGTGCCAGCAGGCCAGTCCAGGTATGCCCCTACTCTGTTGGAGTCAGAGGGACCGACGAGAAGTTTAGTTGACTGCCCATTGTGATGCACAGTGTACCTGCTAGGCTGCTACCCCAGAGACCATCCACACATAGCAGACTCCAGGACTTGTCGTTGGATCCAAACAGACTGTCAACACCCTTTCCTTTCCTGTTGATTCCTGTGTATGTCACTGCTATCAAAACACTTCCACTCCACTCCACTCCACTCCACTCCACTCCCCAGTAACGTCCCCTCTCTGCAAAGAACCTGCTTCCTCATATGAAATCTGTCCGGATGATGAGTTTGATTTGCTCTCACCGGTGTCGCCGGTTCTGTTGTTCTCACTGTGTTTGGGTCTAGTGTCAGTTCACAGAACTGAGTCGTCCACTTGTTCACCAGTTGAACATCTTCTCTTCCACATTCTCTTCTATTTGCAGAACCTTGTTCTCTGTCAACTTCATCTCGTTCAAGTTCACGTTTTCATTTCTCCGCTCTGCAGAGATTAGCTGAAGGCTCTCCTCACTCTTCTTTCTCTCCTCCCTCCTCTGCCTCTTCCTCCATGCCTTTAATGTTCTCTTCCATTTTCAGGGCCCCACATGCTTGTCTTCATCTCGTTTTTCACGCCTTCAATCTTCTGCTCTGTGGCACTCTGCAGAGAGCTGTAGAGCAGATCTCTGCAGAAGGCTCTATTCTCCGTTGTCTTCAGCTCATTCCGCATGACTTCCATTTTCTGCACTGCATAGATGAACTTGTCCTCTGCCGTCCTCTTCTCATTCTTCATGCGTTCAATGTTCTGCTCCACAGAGAAGCACTTCTGTGACAAAGATTATTTTTCTCTAATCAGCTGGATTCTCTCCTCCTCCCATTTGTTCCTCTCCTCCACCATCTCTTCCTTGATCGTTGCGGTCACCAGGCAGTTCCTTTTCTCCTCTGCTTCCATTTCCTCCAACCTCGCTTCCATTTCCTTCAACCTCTTTTCCCTTTTCAGGATGTTGACATCTCGGGTCTTTCTCTCTTCCTCTATATCTTTAATCGTCTCTTCTTGTGAGAAGAGATGATCAATCAGTTTGTCTTTTGTCTCTTCCCATTCATTCTTCTCCTTGATGAAGGTCTTGTTCATTTCCTCCATGGCATTCAGGACAGTGTTCCTTTGTCTAGAGTAACCAACAACCATAAGTACTGCTGCCGCGACACCAAGGCCTAAGACTTTCACATCATACATTGTTACCACATACCTGTGATTAAGCTCTCAGCATAGAGTGCAAAGCTACTTGTTGTTCAATTATGTGCTAGCAATTTTATTTAAGAGGTTGAGCTGAAACCTTGCCACAATATGGAGTCACACGTCATAGATAGACGTCATTGATCAGAGATGACTTACGTCATCGACTGGCCACGTTAAGCCCGAGATCCATGGGAAACTCTGTTTGTTTACATATTGTTTCATGAATTGTGAAAAAAATAAAAATGATATACTGTATAGATAGAGAGAGAGAGAGAGAGAGAGAGGTATTGGCATAGTGCTGGGTCAAAGTACACATAGCCTGTCGCTGTCCATCAGTGGTTGTGCTGAACCACCACCAATCGATGGATGCAGAGCAACATGTTCTGTCTTTAGTTTGTCTAGCCTACTGCTAATTTATTTGAGGTTACCTTTTGTAGCACTAATTTAGACTGTAGGATAGAAGTGCATCAATAAGATTTTTTTTTGAATCCCCCAATAATCTAAACACTAAATTTAAAGGTGACATACATACTAAATTATAGGCTAAGCATATTCTCAGCTGCACACTTCTTGCGTAACACTACAGACACAGATAATAATAATAATAATGCATTTTATTTCTATTGCACTTTTCATTCACAAGGAATCCCAGAGTGCTACATGGTTAAAACACATAATCAATCATAAAAGGTTAAAAACAGCCCAGGGTTATCAAAACTCCTGCTCTTCATTGCAGCAACACCATATCTGTTAATAGATAGAGCTCTAGTCTAGAGCCTCTAGATAATATTTCATTACCATATGTCTAGCATTCTGTGAACAGCATAGTAGGCTTATATGTCTGATAGCTTTACCAGATGGATGGCTCCTACTAGAGACAGTCCCATGCAGCGAAGAGTAGCAAATAGAAACCATTAACCATCCCCGGTCTATGGAGGTATTTTGGAGGTACGTATACGGGGAGTTTACGTGAACTCAAATGATATGAGCCCACACTGAGCTCAGATCTAGTAGGCTATAGTTATTATGTTAAAGATCTGCTGTGATCTGTTCTGTTCTTTGGCTATATAGAAGTGTATATTTGTACGTCTCTAAATGTTTTGATGAATTGAACAAGGTGGACCCTCCTGTAAACAAGTGTAATGCTTTATTGGGTCGTCCACTCACAGTTAACAGTCTTTGTATTGAGATGTGCTTGAAATGTACTGTAATTCTGCAAACTGTGAATTATTTCAATCAATCAATCATTAAAACCACTTTTAATCTCACTACAGCCTCACTATGTAGATCTTCTATTTTTGCTCATTTAGAAATATTGTTACTTTTTTTTTTAAAGTTTTGAAACATTTTATAACATGTATTTTTATGATCGATCTTGACATTTTCAACCTACGAGTCAAGGATTCATTTCCCTGAGGGTGGAGGACGGACACCAGCTGAGACCCACCTTAGGGCTCCGAACATGTAAAAAAGCAAAATATATGGTGCTTACCCTGATGCCCCACATGTTAGAGAGGCCCGCAGCGTGCTTGTGCAATGTATTAGTCCGTAGTTTTCAATAAAGAAGTGTGATAATCCCGTTTGTGTCCGAACGCCATTTTCCCACCTCGTTTACTTCCTGTTTACGTTGAGCGTAATTCCGGGTTTCACCGGATGCGCCCCTCACTAGTCACTATTGGGTTCCGACTTCAGACAGAATCGGCCACAAACGAGATTATAACAATTTGATTAAAGTCGAGAGTCGAAATCTTGTGCTAGGTTAGAATTATACGTATGTTCTAGTAGTATTGGTGATTGTTGAAATTACGGTTAGATGTTTAGGAAATAAGTCAATTGAAATGTGTGTGTTTTAGAGCCAGAACCTCAACTATACCCTCCTCCAATTATGCCTCATCATCCGGAAAAGTATAATTTATGGGACAGATATCCTATATTATTCTCTGTCGTTAATGGGATTAACCCATGTAAATGATAGTACATCATTTTAAATGATGCATTGTATACTGTCTAATCAGTAATTCACCTTCTAAAAAACATCAAGAGATTCGTCTGCAGTTGGTTTGCAAGGGTATACTGGCATCTGTTGGAGGTTGTGAGTAACTGCAGCGACTGTTTGCAGTTCAACAGAGTATGCCATGTCTGGTCTGCTGCTGTAGAACACATGATAGTGTGCACGCACCTGCACATTTTATGCTCCATTTAATGTTTATTAATACAAACAGTTTTTGAGTGGTGTAAACCACTCCTACAACTGGCTTTTGTGTGCAGAAAAAAATGAGCATGGTTGCTATGTTCAAAATAATTTCTGACGTAATTAAATCACACCCGGGTGAACTGGATGACCGTAGCAACCATGGTCATTTTTTCTGCACAAAAAAAGCCAGTTGTGAAATCACATCCGGGTGTGATTTCATTACGTCAGATCAGAGCTGATCAGGCTATATAATACCTTACCTTATATAATACCTCACATCGGACGTCAGACATTACGTCAGACCACAGCTGATCATGCTATATAAAACCTTACACCACTCAGTTCACACGGGTGTGATTTTTATTATTTAAGTAAATGGAAAACAAGAACAGAAGAGAATTCCATCAGGTTGACTTCTATGATGAATTCCTGTACTGTTCTTTGTCTATATAGAAGTGTCTATTTGTACGTCTCTAAATGTTTTGATGAATTGAACATGGTGGACCCTGTTGTAAACAAGTGTAATGCTTAATTGGGTCGTCCACTCACAGTTAACAGCCTTTGTATTGAGTTTGTGCTTGAAATGTACTGTAATTCTGCAAACTGTTAATAAAACTTTCAATCAATCAATCAAAAACAGAACCTGGCAGTGATGCACCAGTTTGTAGTTTGCCTCAATTGCTTGCCTTTAGCTTTTGAACTTTCTGTCTTTCTCAGACAGTGTCATTTAGAGATAATGAGATATGCAATGCAGATATGCAATATGCAATGCAAAATTCAGGCCAAACATGGTAAAACGGCAAGGGCGCATGTGCAAATCGGCATACATGTCACACATGTCAACAGATAGTGTTGTGTGTGATGTTAGACCAGAGCTCTTGTCATCCTTTATGTGTTTAAGATGCCTGAGTTGTTTTCATTTTTTCTGTACCTTCTATACCTAGTCTTTTAGAACCGCAGCATAAAGTTGTTGTGGCTTCCCCCTAGGAAGCAATATGATAAGTGGAGAGACACAAGAAGATGGGGGATATGAGCGAGAGATTTGTGGTTGTGCCGATCGACGAACGTGACCCCTTAATCAACACCGATAGTGACACAGGGAGCAACTATGATGGAAAGAACATGGTCCTCTTTGAAGAGGAGATGGACAGCAACCCTATGGTTTCATCTCTCCTCAATAAACTGGTAAACTACACCAATCTAACCCAGGGGGCTCAGGAATATGAAGAGGATGAAGATGATGGACACAAAAAGAAAGCTTTCAGGCCCAATCAGATGGGGACCTTTATGGGTGTCTACCTGCCCTGCATCCAGAACACCATAGGGGCCCTCCTCTTCTTGCGTCTACCCTGGATTGTTGGCACAGCAGGCATCATGGAGTCTCTGGCCATGTGGTTGATTGGCTGCTTATGTACCCTGTTAACGGCTATATCCATGAGTGCAATTGCTACGAATGGTGTTGTACCAGCTGGAGGCTCGTACTATATGATCTCCAGATCTCTGGGTCCAGAGTTTGGTGGAGCAGTGGGTCTCTGTTCCTTCCTGGGAACAGCCTTTTCCAGCTCTATGAGCATATTGGCTACTATAGAAGTTTTGCTGACTTACGTCTGGCCTCAGGCGGCCATCTTCGTTTCCTTGCAGAATAACATGCGCGTGTACGGCACCTGTTGCTTGACGCTCATGTCCCTGGTTGTATTTGTTGGCTTGAAATATGTAAACAAACTGTCCTTGGTCTTCCTCGCCTCCGTCATCCTGTCCGTCATAGCTATATATGCCGGTGTTATCAAGACCACCTTTGATCCTCCAGACTTCCCCGTTTGTCTGCTGGGGAATCGCACCCTACAGAACCACGACTTTGACAAGTGTCTGAAGATAGAGATCATTGACAATGTGACAGTCACTACCAAGCTGTGGAGTCTGTTCTGCTCAGGGCCGGAGCTCAACGCCACCTGTGATGAGTACTTCCATGTCAACGAAGTGAACATGCTACAGGGGATCCCCGGGCTGACCAGTGGTGTCATCTCAGATAACATGTGGGAACACTACGGTCCACTTGGTATATTGTTAGAAAACAAGCACCTGGCATCTATTCCAGCCACTGACAAATCCAAGGACACCTACAGCCCCTACTTGGTAAATGATATAACCACCTCCTTCACTCTGCTGCTCAGTATCTACTTCCCCTCTGTCACAGGAATAATGGCCGGTGCAAACCGGTCAGGGGACCTGCGAAATGCCCAGAAGTCTATCCCCATTGGAACCTTCTGGTCTATTGTCGTCACCTCCATCATCTATGTCACATTTATTGTGATGTTTGGTGCCTGCATTGAGGGCGTTGTGCTCCGAGACAAGTTTGGTGACTCTGTGAAAGGGTACCTTGTGATTGGGACACTGTGCTGGCCCTCACCTTGGGCGATTATAATTGGCTCCCTTTTCTCCTCCTGCGGGTCAGGGCTTCAGAATTTGACCACAGCCCCACGTCTTCTGCAGGCAATTGCCCGAGATGGCATAATACCATTCCTGCAGGTGTTTGGCCATGGAAAAGCTAATGGAGAGCCCACCTGGGCACTGTTGTTGACTGCAGGAATCTGTGAAATTGGCATCCTCTTTGCTTCCCTGGACGCTGTAGCTCCCATCCTCTCCATGTTCTCCCTGATGAGTTATCTGTTTATCAACCTGGCCTGTGCTGTTCAGACCCTGCTGCGTACACCCAACTGGAGACCACATTTCAAATACTACCACTGGACCCTGTCTTTCCTTGGTATGAGCATGTGTCTTGCTCTCATGTTCATTTTCTCATGGTCGTACGCTATCATAGCCATGGTCTTCGTTGGCTCCATCTACAAATACATTGAATACACAGGGGCAAAGAAGGAGTGGGGAGATGGTATCCGGGGACTTTCCCTTAATGCTGCACACTATGCTCTCCTTTCCCTCGAGGAGTCACCACCACACACCAAGAACTGGAGTCCTCAGTTGTTGGTGCTACTTAACCTGGACTCGGATCTGTCTGTGAAACATCCTCGCCTACTGTCCTTAACCACTCAGTTGAAGGCAGGGAAAGGCCTGACTATAGTGGGGCACGTCCTGAAAGGAAATTATCTCCTCAAGGACACTGAGGCCAGACAAGCTGAGAAAAACGTCAAATTGTCCATGACAGCGGAACATACCAAAGGTTTCTGCCATGTTGTTGTATCCTCCAACCTGCGAGATGGCTTCTCTCACCTCATCCAGGCTGCCGGGCTAGGAGGTATGAAGCACAACTCTGTCCTGATGGCCTGGCCTCGCAACTGGAAACAGTCCAATGATGGACAGTCCAGGCAGTCCTTGAAGAACTTCATAGAGACTGTGCGTGAGACCACAGCAGCCCATCAGGCCTTGCTTGTGGCCAAGAATGTGGACAGTTACCCCTCCAACCAGGACCGTCTTGGGGAGGGCACCATCGACGTGTGGTGGGTGGTTCATGATGGAGGGATGCTGATGATGCTGCCCTTCCTGCTCCGACAGCACAAGGTGTGGAGGAAGTGCAAGATGCGTATCTTCACTGTGGCTCAAGAGGATGACAACTCCATCCAAATGAAGAAGGATGTCCAGATGTTCCTCTATCAGCTCCGACTGGACGCGGAGGTGGAGGTGGTGGAGATGTACGACACTGAAATCTCAACCTTAACCTATGAGAAGACAATTCAGATGGAGCAAAGGTCTCAGATGCTCAAAGAGATACAGCTGTTGAGTACAAGGAGGAAGAGAGAGGCCCAGCTGAGCCATCACACTAAGGAGAAGCGCTTCGAGTGCCATCACCATCATGAGCCCAACGGCAACATGGCCTTACATGACCTCTTCAACATGAAACCAAACCAGACTAACGTTCGTCGGATGCACACAGCAGTGAAGCTGAACGAGCTAATTGTCAACAAGTCCCAGGGAACCCACCTTGTCCTGCTCAACATGCCCGGGCCACTTAAGAACAGAAACGAGGATGCAAACTACATGGAGTTCCTGGAGGTTCTTGTAGAGGGTCTCAACCGGGTCCTCTTGATCCGCGGTTGTGGTCGTGAGGTCGTTACCATCTACTCTTAACAAAACACACCAGTGGTGAAGAAATCAGCCAGCCCTCCCACTCCACCCCCTGGACTACATGGAAGACTGGTAGGGTTTCAGACATTGATCCTGTGGGAGAGCAATTTTGAAGTGGAAAATTCAAGGAGATAATCAGAGCTTGCACATCCACTAGAAAGCCCAGGTGGCAGGACAAACTGGTTGATAGTATGTAAAAAGAAATAGTCCACAGACTCTGCACACTGCAGTTTACCTTCTCAACCAGCAAAGGTTCTTAATCTGAATGAATAAATGAACCAGTAAGAAAATAATTGCTATTATTTTTTCTGTTTTATTTCCATTTATTAATTTTATATTTTTTCCTGTGCTATTTTTGAGTGGTGCAACCACTCCAAGGAACAGCAATGTCCGTGTTCACCTAACTATGTGACGTTCACCTAACTATGTGACTATGAGCACGAGTACCAATGAGTACCAGTAGGGGCGCTGTTGTGCCAGAAACAGAGAGAGAGAGATAGTGCTGCACTGTTGCCTGCTAATGAGAGGGAGAGAGGGGGGAGGGGAGTTGCACCACTCAGTTCACACAGGTGTGATTTTTAACTGTATTGTGGCTCCTTCAAGCGTAAGATTTAAAATGGCTCTGTTGCTGCTTAAAATGTAATTAATCCAAAATGAAATAACTTGTCACGCACTGAGTGACAGACACCATTCAGTGGACACTGTGCTACCCAGTTGATGGCTTGTGCTGTCCACTCACACTAGGTGGCATGACTGGATAGCGTTGCTGTTGGGCAGCCTTGTATCTGTACCTTTGTTTTTGAGTGGTGCAAACCACTCCAACAACTGGCTTTGTTAGTACCCGTGTGTTTGTGTACCTGTCCCTCAAAAGAATGAGCATGGTTACTATGGTCACTGACATTACGTCAGACCACAGCTGATCAGGCTATATAAGACCTTGCACCACTCAGTTCACACGGGTGTGATTTTTAATACAACAGTGCTATTTTCACTACTTTAAAAGTTCCACAATTTTGTATCACTCCTCAAAACATACCTATTTCAGTAGTTCTTCCACATAATAAAATGTAAATAACAATTGTTTTTTATTTATATTTATTTACTATCATTGTCCTCAACAATATTGGATTGTATAAAACATTAAATGTCCCTGCTACATGAATATGGATAACTGTAAATGTGCACAAAGGCACCAAATGCAAAGTAAATGAAAAAGTACATGTCAGATTTGATTTTAAACTACACATCACATAGAAGTCAGTAAAGCATTCACATTGGAAAAACGATCTTCAAATTAATTGATGTCTTTTCAAGCTTCTATGTTCTAAAACCACAAATAATCCAAATCTCAGTCAGTTTACTAGATGACCCAAGGTGGGACCTTGTCCTTGATCCTTCAAGTCCAAGATAAACATTCCGTTTCAGTTTCATGATAATAACGATTATGTGAGCTGCTACAGTAATAGACAATAGTCGTTCTCAAAAAAAATTCATTCACTTTTGAATAATATGCAAGCATTACAATTGATGTGGACAGTTATAATTGATGTGGACAGTGTTAAGAAACAATGTACTTAACTGAAGCACTGTGGCTGTGCATAACACAAACAGACGTTTATACTTGATAAAACATGAGATCAATGACAATTACCAATACATCTAGCTATGATATTGATCCGGTCTTGGCAATCCACTCCACATTTGCCAGCATCAATCCGATAACATCCACAATTCAACTGTCAAATTAGCCTCAGCTTTGACTTGAGCCTCATATGACTAACACTATAGGGTTGGATAAGCCAGAGAACTACTAATTCAATGTCTGTAGCCCGTCACAGGTGCAATGCAAGATGGAGGGTTTGAGCTAGAAGCTGAGGGAGACCACATGAGGTCAACTTTTGTCTGGGTCAGTTCCCTTGTGGTCATCACTCCACTCTGGTCTATAGGCTTGGGCTCAAGCTCCATTCACTTTCTGTTATTAAAGCTCATTTAGACTTTGTCATTCAACCTTGTCATTAGCTGAAAATCTGTTATTTTCAGCAGGCGACGCCAACACACCATTACAATAAAGTATAAATTAGCCTTAATCGTGTCCCTGTTCCCCATCAGCGATCCCAGTCTGATTCTGTTTGGTTTGGTCTTTGTGTGAAGAGTCCAGGGCAAGCTGGATAGCCCAGACACTGAGTGGTCTCATGTAAGCCAGGGAGCGATAGATGCCCTTTTCACAGTATGCTTCGGGTGTTTGGAAGGCCATGCCAAGTCTCTCCCACACGGTCCGATAGCAACCCTCCGCTGTGCGAAGTCCTTCCTCCAGCATGCCCTGAGAGGACAAACAGTCATTGGCGAGAGCTTAGACCAAACTTCAAAACACCAATGTTATAGTTTTCATCTTACAAAGTACACTGAACACTGCAGTTCCATTTTAGTTCCACAGTCAGGAGTAGCTCACACATGTACAACACGTAACAACATCAAGCAAGAGTAACATAACAGGTAACAAACAAACATCAAGCCACAGAAACATAACAGGACATTTCACTTAATTCAGTAAACGTTAACCTTTTTTTTAAAATAGGAAACACCTATTCATGAATTGCCAATATTCAGACAAGCATAAAACTTGCCTCATAGATCATGGTGGCTGCCAATCCGTACACCACTCCGATCCAGACCTCATCTGATTGGACACTGGAATGGTCAGGCACTCCTTCAGGACGCATGCCGTTGACAGCCCCCATCTGGCCTCCAGCGAAACTCATCACATTCAAGTCAAAGACAGACTTCAGTGCACTGCGAATCTTCTCCTTGGGAAAAGCCTTGGGACGGAGGAAGTAAATGTTGGGACCTTTTGAAAAGAATAACTCCTGACATTGTCTATATAGCGCAATAAGCATGCATTATAAGACCGTAAGAACACAGCAGATCTAACAACCTGCCAATGTTGTGCCTGTAGACAGGCTAGTTTTGCTCATTTTGTGCGACACCATCATGCAACTACCGGTAAGTATAAAACAGCGTCTAAGTGGTTAACCACTTAACCCATTTAGGACGGGAATCCCTTTTGGGGTTCTTGTTGCTATGTACAGTATACCCTATTTGAAATTTTTGAATGAATATTTGTTTTGTTTTTCTTCAGAAAACTCAGGTCAGGCTTTAGAAGGCGATTTTAAAATAGACCTCAGTCCTGTATACTTCCACAAAAGGGGTCTATCTATACATAACATGGCCCCTTACTTTATTCAAAATGCTAATTCATTCTTGGCCGGAGGTAGTCGGGACTCGGGATACACAGAGGCTCTCCGCATCCTTACCGTGTGCACGCTAGCAGAGAAGCGCACTCAACTCTTTGCCAAGAAGTTGTAAAAACTTCTGAAATTGCCCCCCCCAGGAAGGTGATCTCTTGTTGCCAAAAAAGGAATGCAAACACACTGGACATTCCAATTTGCAACTTGTTTTGTGGTGGCTCCTCATATAACCCAGATGATGCATGGCTTCCACTGTTATCACAGACAGGACAGGATTATGAGTCCTCGCTGTCACAGGAGCAGAGACTAGAGCAGGGCATGCGAGTGTCTGGGATCACACATCCCTTGTTAGCGCTGAAGCAGTATTGTTGCCATTAGCATCAATTATCTTTCTTTATCTGTAACTGCATTTAATGTAGCATGTCTGTGAATAAGAGCACAACATTTTCTACATTTGAGTCGCTGTACTTTGAATCTGTTGCACGCTGATTTGTAGCATGTCATCTCCACTGAACGGAACATCAGCATGTGCTCTCTCATGATGACATGTTAGCCCATATTTATTAAACATGTGTTACGGATATCTAGATAACTGACCTGGAACTCCCCTTCACCCAGTCCGGAGGCCCTCAGGAACCAGTGTCCAGCACACTGGTCTGACATGACGCTGTTAGACAGGTCTCTCCCACTGCTGTCATAGTTGTAGTACTTGCCTGAAAATATAAGCAAATTAGAATATTTTATACCTGGTATAGACCTGATGCAAACTATACATTGTTATACCTTCCAATCCGGATGCTACCTCTGTGTGTCATTGGTTGTTGCTATTCATGTAGCAAATTCTTATTTTTAATAATATTTTCAGAAACCTTAGGTTAGGTTTTAGAAGGCGTTTTTTTTGTAATCAGCCTCAGGTCTAAATGGGTTAAGTCTAAAAGAGTTTAAAAATATACTTTAAAGAAAACACATAAGCCCTATTTTTTTTCTTTTAATTATGATTGATCATTTAAGTCTAAGAAAGTTGTAGAGTAGGTTCAATTGAACACAATGAGGAAGGTCCTTAAGACCTTAGTCAGGACAAGCATGCATGTTTGTCCTGATGAAGGTCTAAGGACTGAAATGTTGTTTGGTAAATAACAAGTCCTACACAGTGCGCAGGATTGTCTCTAAAAGCAATTCAACAACAGGGGGAAAGAAAAGCTAGATTTACTCATGAACTTACCATTCCACAGCAGTTTGTCATAAGCAGCACTGCCTCTGTCCAGTATGTCTCTGAAGCGCTGGTAGGCTGCCTCGTCCTCCATCAGTTTAGCCATCTTGCACATCACACACACCGATGCCAACCACAGACCTCCACAGTATGCACTGACACACAAAAGACTAATCACATAAACTTGAAATCACTGCCAACAGGTGGCACCACACTACAGTAACAATGGAGAGTGCAGAGAAGTATATAAAACCATAGACATATAAACGCCCCTTTCCAGCTCTGGAGCGTATGTGCTCAAGGGAGGGCAAAACTTTCCTGAGATTCCTTGCGAAGCACCGCGGAAGCATGAGCGTGCGTCACAGAGCGCATGTTCAGGTCTGTAAGTCCCGGAAAAGATGCGTTGTGATTGGCCAGTAATCACTTGAGTGGTAGCGTGACGTGACGTGCCTTCCACACTTCCGGCGTACTTCCTTCCCCAGTGTAAATTCTTCCGCCCCTCCTTCAACACACATGGCTCCAACTAACAGCAGTGGCCAATGAGGCATCTGTGTTTTTAATATCTATGTATAAAACAGCTGGAGAAATCTAATTCAGCCAGCTGAATGAAAACGTAAGTCATTTTCTTCAATAGGTATATCCGAGAAAAGGATACAGCCTCTGTCAGTCTAAACTTTGCCGTATATGTAATGGGAGAGGGTTAGATTCGCAGCTTTGAACCATCTGCATCTACACTCGTCTATCTGAGCTCTAGGATTCTCCAAAATCAGGATCGGTCCCACAAATCTGGCATGGGCTCCAACATAAGGTCAATGCGTGCAAGTACATGTAGGGTGGGGGTCCGTGTCCACGCACTCTCCAGGGCTATAAACAGGAGGTGGCTTGAGAAAGGCTTTTGATATAACCTTTGAACACAGGCTCAGCTCCCTGCATAGAGCCAGACAAACACGTTACAAATAACACATAACTCATCATGGAGCAAGACCTTTTCCTGCATTTCTTTTCTTTTTTGTCACTGTGGAAAAAACTTGAGTCATTCTTCTTTCATTTAGCCTCTCTCTGTCTCTCTCTCTCTCTATCGCTCCATAAACCATAATTCACATACGGTATGTGAATTATGGGTTTTAAGGCTAATTTTGTTGTGTCAGTGCTACCGTTTGAGTGAGTTATCGTGTTTAAAGTGGACAGCATTAAGTGGCTAATGTTATTTCTTATATAGTGTGTATCAGTATTATCCTTCACAACACTGAGATGTTTAGTTAGTCTGAGGGTCAGGTTGGGTAAAATGTACAGTACATGCCTCTGTCCAGTTCTGTTGTTCATACAGAATCCCTCTTTAAACCTCACCTGGGTCCAGTAACAGTCCAGCCATCATACGTCTGGTCAGGGTAGCCCGAGTTCTCTATTAGTCCGTCACCGTCCGTGTCAAATTTCATCTCTGACTCCATCACAGCCTGGAGGAACAACCACAACAAGGAAGCCAATAAGAACAGGTACAGTATCTGTCTGTCTGTCTGTCTGTCTGTCTGTCTGTCTGTCTGTCTGTCTGTCTGTCTGTCTGTCTGTCTGACTGACTGACTGACTGACTGACTGACTGACTGACTCTCTCTCACACACACACACACACACACACACACACACACACACACACACACACACACACACACACACACACACACACACACACACACACACACACAATTATTATTATTATTTATAATGTTCCGTTTACAGCCACGCTAGCTGTGGGGCTCCAAGGATACCTGTCAAACAACACATCCCCAGTGAGATATCTCTCTTCTAAAGCTGCGTTCAGACCTGAATATATATAGTCGCCTCAGTTCGTCCCGTTTGAACCGTGCCAGGTCGCGCCGCACCCGTTCGCGCAATTCTCGTCTTTGCATTGACGTTGTATGTAATCGCACCACTCAAACCATCCAAGGACCACCTTAACCCATTCAGGCCTGACGTCGAAATGTAAAAAAAAAAAAGTTTTCTAAATCATGACAATTTTCTGAAAGATTTGAGGCACATTTTAACGATTTTTCAAAAATAGCAGACCTACAAGTTCATAGCGCGCCACTCGGTGGAGCGCTATGAGCTTGTAGATCTGCTATTTTTCAATAGCTAAAGCATAACATAATGCTAACACCAAAAGGTTCCCGCCGAAAATGGGTTAAAGATTGACATGGAATTTGCTGGAGGATGAAGCCTACTAAATGGCCTCACAAAAAGCAGTGGTTCTCAACATTTTCAGATCATATCTTTTTTTAAGCACTTGCAATGTAGGAGTTGAGGCAATCAATTTTGTTTGACTCGGTTCCACAGAAAATGTTTGTCTATTTCTTATATAATTTGACAATTTTGGCAATGTTTGACCAGTTGTTATAGTATAGTTTGATTAGGTTGATTTGGTATCGTATTTTTCTTTGGGTATTAAAAAGGTCCTAAAGGTCCTAAAAATGTTGAACATTACTGTTCAGTTCATCCCACCTGACAGATAGGCCACATGTCTTTGAGGTACTGGGAGTCTTGGGTGAGATGGAAGTCCCTGTAGACCTGGAGGACAAATTTCAGGTTCAGGTCTTTCCAGTCTGCAGTGTCATGGATGAGGTAAGCATTGACCCTCTGCCATGGCTCATCATCTGAGGAAAGGAGCACAGGTATGTTCTCAAAAGACAACTTTATTCAAATGTATTTCATGTTTAGTCTGCCTTTGAAGTAGACAGCTAATGACATTCTTTGTAAACTTTCTGTAGTGAATAATTCCATTACTAAGTTAATAGTGGTGCTTTACGAACTGCATACTCTCATACCTGGGTCTCCTATGTCATGAGGAACCACATTTTTGGCCTTGACGGAAGAATAGCGGCCACTCATCAGATGAAGCCTCTCAGTGGGATCAAGCTGAACGACGCTGCCGGCTTGGTAACAGAAGGAGGATAGAATGTCGTTTTAAAAATGCCAAGATTCAGTCAAAACCAAGAACCTGTCACTGCAAACCCATTTCTCAGATTCTGATTCAAATAATAGCATATTTAACGTATCAAACCATTGAGAAGACAGCCTCCCACTCACCAATGTCATACTGTAGGCTCAAGGCCAGTTTGGGCCACAGCATGATGAGTGCAAAGGATGCGTAGAAGTGCACGTCATACGTGTTGTACATCCTGTACTCCTGACCTGAGAAGCAAGACATATTGCCATCAGTATAGGGGATCAAACTTGACCATAAACATTCAGCAAGCATTCAACCAACAATTGACATATATACTTGTTTCAAATTGGTTGGATATGCCGTTTTATTAAGGCCGTCCCATATTTGTTGATTAATCAGTTGGTTTTGGTCTTAGTCAATCAACCAAGACTTTGTAGTTGATTAACCATGTTTGTATTTTTTCTTTAATTGAACCCGTCTAACTTCCAGTGGGCAGCAACCATTGTGAAATCACCATTAGAATGTTCAGTTATCAACCTCACCAACATGACATGGCTGGTCTCTGCATTAAATCAGCTATTGCTGTAGGGTGGGGGTAGGGAACTGTGATGGGACATTGTGCATTTGTTTGTTTAACTGTATGTAATGTGTTTTTTTGTTATTATATATTTTTTTAAATTGGTTTTGTATTTATGGACATTTCCTGATGTTTCTTCGAATATTTTGTTTAGTATTTGTGCTGCCATGGGGTTGTGGGGGGAAGAATATAGGTGAATAATTGCTTTGAAAATACTATGTTGTAAAGAAAAATCAATAAACATATGTTAAAAAAAAAAATAATAATCAGCTATTGCTAATGTCTTGCCACTCACCCTCTAGGTAGGCAAAGCGTCCATACTCCTTGACGATGGAAGGCTGGGCAGGCAGACCCCCATCCTCGCTTCGTACCCCTCCACTCACATCAATGTCCTCTGGGAGCTCCGTCCACACCGTCCCTCCGTCCACCACAAAGTACAGCTCATTGAACAGGGCCGACTTATACCAGGAGGGGAGAGAGCTACGGTACCAAAGAACATTTACAAACAAAAAGGTGAAAAGAGCTACTAAAGTGATACTACAGAGATAGATATCTCAACAATTTTGAAAATCTTTGTAGAAACAATGGCAGTGGAAGTTAATTATTGATGCCTTCCTCGTCGACAGGAATTGGAAACTCACACTTTTAATGTCACGAACAACGGTGAGATGAATCAATAAAGATAAATACACAAATCACCAATCATGGTGTGGTTTAATGTTTGCAAGCATTCGAAAACACCTCGCAAGAGTGTCCATCTGTACTCCATATATATTAGAAAGTTACATTGTTTATAGACAGGGACTGCTGTTATCTTGTCTTCATAAACACCTGGTTTTACCAGGTCCAGCATATACGAATGCCATATGTGGCTTACTATAAGAATCGTTACCTTGGCTGCACAGTAGCCTCAACAGAATGGAGTGCTCTGCCACTAAGCACAAATAAGATAACTAAGAGAGAACCAAGTAATGCGGACATGGCTTGTCTGCAAAGTCAACATAATGAGAAACGAAACGAAACGATAACCGTATACTGTATTTGTGTATTACTACTACTAATGTACAACTACTGTAGTAAGTAGCAAGTAGCAGCATCGGTTTTGATATTAATAATCTCCGTCCTTTTGATCAATCTGGGCGTTACTAATTGATAGGGCGGAGAACTCCGTCCTGTGCGCTCAGGGTGTTAACAAGGCATTTGGCTAGTTGGACTTTTAAGATGCCCGGTATGCTTTTAACCTTTTAGCAGTATACTTGACCACGAAATGCATGAATTGTTCTTATTTTAGTCCTTTTATATACTTATGCATTATTTTATTTTATTCTTCTTCTCTTGATGTAGCACTTTGAGATTTGTTTTAAATGTAAAGTGCGTTATAAATAAAATGGATTATTATTATTATTAATTTTCCATCATGGCATACCTGTCCTGTAGTATGGGCCTCTGCCACTCCTCGATGCTTCTCTCCCATTGTCTGTAGTGTGTCAAGGCGTAGTGACTGAGTGAGGGAGACACGTCCCCCTGTGTCCCAAAGTAACGCGTGTATCTCCTGTGAATAGAAGTGTGAGAAGCTGAGGCTAATGTTGTCATGATACTAGCGCAGTGTTTTTACACTCTGGTTGGTAGCTGGTATTAGATATTAATCACTCCAAGGAACAGCAATGTCCCTACAGTATCCCTATGTCCCTATGTTTAGAGTACCAACAGGGGGCACTGTTGCACCACTCACTTCGGACTGGTCTGATTTTGTATAAAAGAAAGAGGTATCCGTTAAACTATTATCACTGAACGGTTTTGTTCAGGTTGTTGTGCATTGCGTGGCGAGTGCTCTATGGTCATTAGGCAAGTGTCCAATTACATCACACCAACTTACACCAAATACGTTCAGTCTTATTTGCCAAGTGCTCTTATTCGCAAAATGTCGGCAGTAGAGTTAACACTGCAGGGCAATGAGTAATTGTTTTGCAACAAGTCGTGTTGCAACAACATGTCATAAATCATCTACATAAATGGTATTGCCCACATTTGTACATAATTTAACTAAGTCAGCCTTGCACTTTGGTGACTTCTACTGAAGGCTACCTGACGTGCACGCGTTCCCTGGAACCGAAGGTGATCTTGGGCATGTCCCAAGCTAGGCTGAACTCCAGGGCATTGTGACCCTGAGCAGGTACAGAGCAAGAGGTAGCCAGGGCTGCTGCCACCGTCTCTCCCTTAGGGGTGGGCGGGCTGGAGCCTGGGGTTAGCAGAAACAGGAAGGTATTAGGGGTGCAACAGAACAAATCAATTTCATTGATTATAAAATACAATCAATTTAAAATTAAATGTTTTTTTAAATAGTGAAATAGTGTTCATGTTAGATTATATTACAGCTACACTGTGTTCCAACTCCAACAAATACAAAATAAATAATAACCCTATTATGCTTAGTTGATCACAGGATTAGAATTAACTTCTGTTCACATATCCATGTCCATTCTGTGCCTTCTGTCATTGGACACTGACCGGTAGGTGAGTCCAGCCGTCCATCTTTGATAAGGTCACTCCACAGGCTTCCACAGGTTCCCTTTGGACTGAATGCTGTCTGGTGACTGATCTCCCGGTCAGGCTGTTAAGACACACGCAAGCACACACGCACACCCACAACCATCAGTAGTCAGCACAATACATTAATCAGCCTAATGCTTAATGAGCTCTAAGCTCTTTAGAAATATCTGAATCTATAGATTCTAATTCTCAAGGTAATTCCACAGGAAAGCTGCAATGTGATGGCATTCTTGTATTTTCAAATCTACACAAGCAACTAAGCCAATGTCCAACTAGCCTGAAAGTACCCGAGATTTTCTTGGCATAGAGGGGTGGATCAAACTAGTGCTGGAAACGGACGCCAGCATTGGTTCACCAACCGCCTGCCCTTCCCCGCCTACAAACCCCCCTCCCCGGTAGAACACAGCGAAGAACACCAACGTCACCAAATTTGGAGCGACGCCCCTCTGCACTCTGACTGGTTAGGGAAATAAAACACACCCACTCCTATGCCACATTTCCTGGATCGTTCGCCCAGGGTTTTCTTTTCTTTTAAAAACATAAAGCTTGGGCCCGCGAGGCTAATGTCTAACCTGTTCTCGTGCTGCCACGCACAGAGTGTAAGGGTTCACTGGAGGGCAGTGGTGCAGCAAGACCCCGGACACGGCTTCCCCCTCCTTCTCTAGGTGGAATGGTTCGTTCCAATGCCCCCCTCCCTTGTCGTCCTTGTGGCCCGACCCGTTGACCATGGTGAACATGATGGACACGTCCAGAGCATAGTCGTTGCTGTTCTCTATGTCCCACACAAACACTGCCACTGGGAGGCTGGAGTCCTGAGGGAGGGGGTGAGAGAGAGAAGGAAAGATAGACAGACCAACAGAGAGACAGACAGAGAAAGAGTGAGAGAGAGAGAGAGACAGGCAGAGAGAGAGAGATATAAGCAAGAGAGAAAGTGTGAGATGACTTTCTTCTTCAATCTTTATATGCAGAATTTACAAAATAGTAAAAAAATAATAATAATAATATAAGCCGTAAATTGTGCAGGGTCAGACAAACTACTATACACCTGTGATTCTGTGAAGCTTTTTAGGATGGGTTTTGTACTATTTGTAGAAGACCAAAAGATGTTGGAAGTGTAAGGGAGGGAAAAGCAAAACAAGCAAAACAAATGCATGCCTTTTGGGAATGTCCTGAGGTTTTACCCTTTTGGAAAGAGGTACTGAGGAAACGTTGAGAATGGTACATGACAAAGATTAACAGAATTCTGTCTTCTGGGAGATAGCACACTTTTGCCACAAGGAGTCACCATGTAATGCACACTGCAGACAGGCTGATATTGAAAATTACACCTGTGTGAAGTGAGTGGTGCAACTCCGTGTGGGGCCCCCAGGAAGGCGCCCAGGGGGGCGGCCCGGTACCAGCGAGCTGCCCCGCGTCCGAAACGGTCCGCCGTTCATCAAATTATAAAACAAATCACACCCGTGTGAAGTGAGGGGCACTCTTATCATCGTACATCATCTCACTCCGGGCAATCAGAAATGCGTCCTCACCTTCGTCTACAATGATTGTGTTACGCAATGTTTGTGTTTACACACACACACACCATAGGACATGGTGGCTGGACATAGGAGCACCCCTCAAAAATAAGATATTTCTTTTGGGGTGAAGGCCAATGTTAGAATAGTTTCACTATATGCAAGACAAGACAATATGGATTGAAAAGAACAGCCTTGCTAAACCCTCGAGCACAACACCAAATGAAGAAAGGCAAACAATCAATCCAGAATGGGGTCAGTGGGATACGTTTTACTTGGCTGGAATGTGCATTTTCTTTTACGTGCGTTACCTGATAGTCGTGTGGGATGACGGGGGAAACCTGTCTGCAGGTCAGGGTGACATTCTGTCCGGGCAGGTGGTATACGGTCCAGGCGCGGGGGTACAGGGCGTGGTAGAAGGCGTACTCGCCACAGTAGCCCCAGTTCCAGCCCTGCAGCGCGGGGGGGCGCTCCACCGACAGCACCTGTTGGTAGACCGTCTGACCGCCGCGGCGTAGGCACACCGTGAACTAGAGAGAGATGGAGGATGCGTGAGTAGAATCTGTTGACCAGTGTTCATTTGCAGCGTGCAATTTGTAAAAGGAATGTCCTTAAAGCTGCTATAAGCAATAATATGTCAAAATAGTCATTGCGACCGGGTTTTTTTCGACCAATGACAAAGCTTCTAGGAACATCTTTGAATGCAGATTGCGGCCCCAAGATGTGTCACAGAGACTACATTTTTTGGGGGAGTGTTCTACGCATTGCTGGCTGTCTGAATAACAAAACAATAAAAAGGTCATTAGAATTTGGACATATTATTGCTTATAGCAGCTTTAACACACTCTCAACCACAAATAATGGAAATGGCTGAGCTACATGCTTACAACGTGTAGCATTGTGTTGCATCGTGATGTTGTTGTGAGCTTGTATAAGCAATTAATTAAGCAAATCTTTTTCTTCTTCAATTCTTTTTAACGCTAATGCAGTTAACATACATTTGTAATTACATGTTGCAATTTGCAACATACTGTGTAACTTTCTCAATTGAACAAGAGCAATTTTTCATATAAGCTTTCACATCACTGATTCACTGGTATATGTTTCACAATAACCATTCCTCGTAAATGTGTTTTTGATAACTTCTCGTCTAGCAAACATATTAGACCAAAAGGAAATGCTTGTCTTTAGAAGAAGGCAAATAGGAATGATTTCCTCTCCATCTCCCCAGCAAATCAAACCCTGTGCGTTGGTTGGGTTAAAGCAAACAGATGTGACATACGTATGGCTCTTTGCCTCTTTGTTATGTGTTTTTTGGGTTTTAGCAACAATGTGACAGTGACAGATATGTCTATTTGTATGCATCGGTTGGGTAAGGGTTGTAAATTTACAACACAACCAACCATACAAATAGACATATGTCTACATGTTTGCAGTTCGTATAGTCCCACTGGCTTGACAGTCAGCTTTTCCCCCCTCCCAGCCTTACAAATTGCACAAAATGTACACTGAGAATTTGACTGTGTACACGTTTTCATTGTTTATAAGTGTGCATTGTCCCTGCGGTTGTAAAGACATGACACGGACACAGTAGCTTTGTCTATCTTGACTGAATGGGTGTCATTTTGTTTGTAGATTCAAATGAGGTCTGAAAAGCATCCCGGATCCATGTAGCCAAACATGTAGCCAAACATCATGGGCTGTCCACACCAAGCCCTAACTGTAACTATATGTATAGTTTTCATTTTTAAAGTCGTTCTAACTCAAATGGATGCCATTTGAGTCCACCACAACTATAACGACAACAGTGGTGAATAATGCAGATGGTGATACAGTAACTCATGGATTAAAGCTAAATAAAATGTCACAACTGAAAATGTTTGTCCTAATGCGATTTGTAAAACGGTGTGAAAGGAGCCTCCTGACACACACTAGTGCTGTTTCCTAAACAATTAACACAAATTATGTAAAATGATGAGGTTTTAGTAATATTGTTCCATACTGCAAATCAGGTGCAGAAATCACAGACTGAGGCTTTGACCTTTGATGCTTCTGAATAGTCATGCACGATATAATCAACAGCATATCGGCCATAAAAATGCCATATCGGTATCGGATCGGTTTCAAAACAATCCAGATTATATTCATAAAAATGCCATATCGGTCTCAAAATAATCCAGATTATTTTCACAAATTACGCAATAATAATGTGACTGTGAATGGCTGGGTTTCCCAAAGGAAATATGCATAGTGAGTGGGCGTGTGGTTCTTCTCAACAACACCCCCTTTCACTGTGAACATAGATATTCCGTGCATAGATGTGCCACGCAATGGTAGGCCTGGCCCGGTCAATAAAAGAATGCTGAATTAACTAGCTTGTATTGGTAACTTTGACTGCACAATAGCCTCCCATTTAACCTCCTTGTATAGGCCTATATTTATTAACCCACAATCGAATGATATTCCATTTAATTCACTTGCACAATGGGACAGTAGTGTTTTCATATAGACCTACATTTACCTTGCCGACATCACAAATTGAATGTAATAATATCTCTTCACTCTTAAAAAATCACACCCGTGTGAACTGAGTGGTGTAAGGTATAGCCTGTCTGACGTAATGAAATCATGTCTGACGTAATGAAATCACACCCGGGTGAACAGGGTGAACATAGCAACCATGCTCATTTTTTCTGCACTAACAAAGCCAGTTGTAGGAAATCACACCCGGGTGAACAGGGTGAACATAGCAACCATGCTCATTTTTTCTGCACAACAAAGCCAGTTGTAGGAGTGGTTTACACCACTCAAAAAAGAGGCTAAAGAGGCTTTAGGGAAACAGGTTTGCTTCTAAACGTATTCATGCAATGAGGACAGGTATGGCTGTGCTCTAGTCTCGGTTGTCTATTTCTATGTTGTTGTTTAACAGTGTTTCCCAAAAAAGGACATAGTGTCTGATTGGCTACCATGCAGCCAATTAGGCTGTGTTCAAGCTACGTGCAACACACAATTTCTTTGGGAAACGCAGCCATTGGCTTTGTACTCGCAGAGCAGCCATTCTGCCTGTCTCTGTTGCTTTTGTTTTGTGAATTTCTAATGTTTGAAGGCAGAAGAGGATTTTTTTCAAAAGTCTCTAGTACCCCTTAGTCTAGACTCTAGAACAAAAGCCAAATCAAATACGATGTCAAATATTAAGTAAAAATAAAATATTTATTGATTGAATACTTTATTAACAGGCTCTGGTATCAGCAGATATGACCCTGCAAATAATTGGAGATCGGATATCGGTCATAATTTCATAATCGTGCACCCCTACTTCTGAACATAAAATTAACACTGCTAGTTTGACCACTTCAAATGCTCTAATCTTAAACTAATCTGAAATCTAATCCGAAAATAGCCCATCTACAAGCTCTCAATGCAGACATGCTATTTTTGCGGTGCAACATGCTTCCATAGAAGACTTGCATGGCTTGTATGAAATTCAAATGACTGAAATCAGTCGTGCCGAATAAGAACGTTAATCCATTTGTATCGCTATAATTACAGTGCTTTGTGTCGACGGGCAAAATATTTCTAGAGGGAATCAGAAGGTTCCGGCTCCTTCTGGCATGTCAAAGTGTCATTGAGCAAGACCCCTAACTGCTCCCAATGAGCAGATTGTAATGCACATGGAGGAGAAAGGAGAAAGGCGCAAAATAAATGCATAATTTACTACATACCTGGTTAGCTATGACGGTTTTGTAGTGGTACATTCCTGGGTTCATTTGCCATCTGCAGAACTCCCCCCTCCAACCTCTGGTGATGGTGCCTCCCCCAATGCCTCCAAGGGGAGCACCTGCATAGTTGTACCAAAGAAAAAGTACAGGACTGAACAAATAATGGACTTTATGCATTCAAAGACTAGACTATGTGATGTGTGATGACTTGTCTAAAAACACCTACCATATATCTGACGCAAAGGCAACGCACGGAACATATCAATGAAGGGAGCCTTCTTTTCCACTTGGGTCTTCTTATACCACCATTTCAGATACCTGGCACAAAACAGACACAGTGACACAGATGATCTGATTACTTTGTTCTTTGGGTAACTTGTTCTAACAAGTTACAAATGTTTGATACTTTTTTCACTACATTGGAGAGGACCCAAACTGATAAGACACAATCACTGAACAAAACAAGGTTTAACACTTCACACAGAGACTGAATGACAGAGACTAGACACTCCACACAAACTAGTGTGCAGTGGTTCCCACACTTTTTAACTAGAGACCCCAAAAATAAATTTGACGTCTCCCCAGGACCCAAACTAGTGAAAATAGCTGATCAGCTTGTAGATCGGCCATTTTCACTACTTCTTAAAAGTAATTTCCCCCCTCTCATTCATTGTCTTCACCAGGCCGAAGGCATGGGGAGAGAGTATGTTTTGCAGTCCGTCCGTGTGTGTGCGCGCGTGTGTGTCCGTCCGTCTGTTACCAGCTAATCTCCAGCACCGTTAACCCGGTCGATGTCAAATTTTGCACACACACTCCCTGGATGCCAACGATGAACCCCAAATTTTCCAGAACAGCCTGTTACAGCGCCACCAGGAGGCCGACTTTTGAAAAACACATTTTTTGATATTACTCCTCCAGATTCTGTCCAAAAATCCCGCAAATCGTTACATACCATCTCTATAGTCATGTGTTCAAGACGGATCTGTCCGATATTTCAGATTCCATCCCAATTGGCTAACATTGTCTTTCAAAGTTTGCAGGATTGGCCTGTTTTGAACAAATCATGAACGGAGCGTGCAATTTACGTGAAATCATTCACAGACTTTCCTACTAGGCTGAGGAATATATCCCACCCTTTTCACATTGGCGTGTTATAGCGCCACCAACAGGTGGATTTTTGCTAAACACATTTTTTGGAACAAAATGCCTCAAATCATCCAATTGCCATCCAAGGCCACAACCTGACCTGCCCTGGTGGAGACCTGTGCCCCAAGGGGCACTTTTTCTAGTTTTTGTTATGGAATTATTTTTGAAAAAAATGTTTGTGGGGGCTTTCTTTTTTGTTATGATCAGCACTTTATTTGCACTTTATTTTACAAATAGACAGAAAAAACAAACACAAGCGACAACAACAGAATACAAGTACGCATGTATGAGCACAAAAACATAATGTAAAACAAGGATAGACAAGATAAACAGAGAAAAATAAAACAAAAAAAATAAATTTAGTTTAGTTTACACGACCAAACACACAGCAGAGTGACCCACCGTTTGGGAAACACTGAACTATTTCACACAAAGAGTGAACGACAGACTAGAAACTGGACATTCCGACAACATTTACCCTTGTACTTCCGGTTAGAGACTAAAGTTGCGTTCAGACTTGGATGGTTAGAGCGGCGTGATTACATACAAAGTCAATGCAAAGACGAGAAGTTGCGAGAGCGCCACAAACAGACGTGGCGTGACCTGGCACAGCACAAACGGGACGAACCGAGGCGAATATTTAAATTAAAGTCTGAACCAGTGTTGTTTTGGCAGCAAATTTAGATTTTAGTTTAGTCAGTCTCTGGAATAAAACTTAATTTAGTTTTAGTCACAGTTTAGTCATCTGAAATGTTTTAGTGTTAGTCTAGTTTTAGTCGACTAAATGTCATAAGATTTTAGTCGACTAAATCTACAGTTGATTTAGTCGACTAAAATGTATTTTGGCTGGCCTTGATGGTGTCGTAATGGCTGATTTTACACTTAGACGCGTTGTGTGCTTGTAGATCTGCTATTTCAGCATGCAAGCAAGTGTAAAATATCTTACAGTATACTGGATCTCTTGTGCACTAGTAGTCCCTTGCAAACATTTTAGTATAGTTTTTATTTGTTGACGAAATTGTCAATTTACTATATATTATATATTACTTACTTTTAGTCATCATAGCTTAGTTTTCATGTAGTTTCCATTTAGTTTGTCAGTGAAAAAGGATAGTCGACGAACATTTTTCGTCATAGTTTGTCGACGAAATCAACACTGGTCTGAACGCACCTTTAAAGGGGAAAGCTAGGATTTATCTCCTCGTGAGAAGGAGATACAAATGGTAACGAGGTTTGAAGCTAATTGGTCATGTGCTGGTTACAATTAGGGATGCTCTTATTACTTTTATGGGCTAACTGACATTGCAAATTAACACATAATGTGGCATCACACAGATATATGCGCTTTGAAAGCAAGCTCTCTTCTCTAACCTCTTCATCTGTCTATTCATACACTAGAAATGCAGCCACAGCTGTTTAAATGCATTCAGCACTCTGAACTGCCAGCAGCGACACCACACACACACACACACACACACACACACACACACACACACACACACACACACACACACACACACACACACACACACACACACACACACACACACACACACACACACACACACACACACACACACACACACACACACACACACACACACACACACACACACACACACACACACACACACAGAAAGAGAGAGAGACAAGGGGGAATCTGTGGGACTGCTAGATAAAGGCAGGAATTGTTTCTCGTGCTGCGTGGGGTCAAAGTGGCACATCCAGTGGAGTGAGTGGACGGGTGCGTGTTTGTGTGCAGTGTGCACATGTCACAAAGACTACCACACTATGGTCTTTACGTGAACTAATGATCAGGGTGCGCTGCTATCGTGCCAACACAATGCATCGTTCTTCTGGGTGAGGTCTGAACCTAATAGGCTGCCTTATCTGCCATTGGTGCCAAGATAGAAAGACACATTAACTTTTATTGATCCCACAGGGGAAATTCAGTTGCCGATGGCAGTACAGCTGTAATAAAACACAGAGCAGATACAGGAGGGAAAGAAAGGAACAGTATCAATACAGTTTCAGTACAGTAGAGACATACAGGATCGTAATCGAAATGCCATGAAGAGGGACAGCAATGGATTCTTTTTGTATTTTTGATTGACTAATTCAAGTAGACTAACATACAGGCTGCAGTGCCAGTAATAACCTTTACAGTACAAGCTGACGTACATAACCAGTCGAATGCGGGGAGCATATGGCACACATCAACTGCAACACTGATGCAGATAATGTATGCACAGAAAGTGCAATTCGATTACAGTTTGGACATAGGTTACATGTTACTTTCCTCTCTCTTGATTTCCCGTGTCTGACAAGAAACTTTCTGTAAAAGTAATATTTTTAAACAAAAGTATAAAAAGAGAGCTGCGTTTATCTTTATGTTACGTTGCAGTAGTAACAATGCAATGGTTTTGTGTCACTGGCATGGGAAAGTTCGGTCACAGAGGCATACCACTGTGGCCAACCACTCCAGCTTTATTATAGGGGATCAAGAGATGATTGGGATTGCTTTTGACCATGTGTTGTTTGAAGCTGTGCCAAGTAAACCATTTATCTCTGGACAGAGCCATTGCTCTTGTTTGAATCTTTCAATATCTTCCAGATATTCAAGATCAACTTCAAGATGTAATGTGCTTATTACATCGTAGTAGTCTTGTCTCACTGGCTGCGACCATGAATGCTACGGACGTTGTACAGTACTTAGTCTGTCAGCTCAACAGGGTGTGGAATATGGAGGGTTTCCTCTAGAAATGTTTGTAGCTGTGGGAGTAGTTCCAGTTCTCACTCAGTCCTGGTTTTAGGTTGGCTTCTCTCTCTCACTCACTATCAACTGCACAAATTGTGGCATGACTTACAATTTAAGTTACTAAATAAAGATATTAAAAGGTATGTGGTATAACTAGTACTGATATAATAGTGTGTAGAATCAAATGTTACAGGCGCATACAGAGTTGCTTGTGGAATCATTTTGTGCAGTCACCTTAATGTGGGAGGATGTTTAGTTAGTTTAAAAAGAACATTTTATCCTAAGTTCTGCAGACACAGAGTGACACTCCTTTTCAACTCTTTCTTGGTTCAAGGTCTCTTCTTTTTCATCCAAAAGTCTAAAGAGGCAAGTTGACCGTGAAAACGTAATATTCAAAGAAAGGAAATTCGTAGTTCATTCTACTTGGTTTTCTCAATGCAAAGCCATATCTGTCCATATCCTACTACAATTGTGGGACAGATATTGTAAGTTATTATTAATTTATTAAGACAGATATGGGCTGCAACAATCGACTATTTTCTTAGTGATTATTCTAGCAATTACTTTTTAGATTAATCGAATAATAGTGAAGCGCAGTTTTATCTTTTATTGTGAAAGAATTGTAATCGATTATGTAGTTCGATTAACTGTTGCATGCCTTTGCGGTCCATTTATGCTACTGAATTTATGTAGAAAGTATTTTCTGTCCATGTATTAATTGTGTACACTACATAGTACATACATAACTTCCATTTGAAAGTCATCTCTAGATATCACAAAGTCCTCAAGCCTAGAAATAATTACTAATAATTGGACACAATACATCTCCAGGATATAACTGAAAAGCAAGTTTAGTTTCCCCAGAAGGCCTTGAACATGAAAAAAAGCTTACATTTCCTATCACACACCATTCCATTATGCACTCCTTTAACGTTCGCCATACAACCCCTCGCCCCCAAAGGAAACATAATTCTATTTTTGTTTAATAATCAATTAAATTCATTAGTTTGATTAAATGTTGCAGCTCTAGCGACGAAAATGATTTATCTAACTCCATCTTGTTATGACTGTTTGTTTTTAGATCACATTTTTTAAAGTGATAGCATGGGCTCCATCGATGTAGCCGAGTCACTGGTTAAATCTTTAGGCCTCTGACTGGTAGTAGGCCAACTACTGATGCATTGACAATGTCATTCACAATATCATTGCTGTACTGTAGCACCACTAACTCAACTCCATCTACCATGACAATGATTAACAAGTATTGCCATGGTGATGACTGACTGACTGTGGAATCTTTTGAGGTAATCTGTTGATGTTGATAGAGCCACACCTTTGAAGTTTGAACAAACTATTTACTCTGGTGTTATTGGGTTCCACAGGGATAAGCTCTGAAGTCTGCCATGTATATTATATTATATTATATATGATTTATTAATATGTAATGAACCCTATAGGTACAGTCCAGCCAGGTGACAGTTCACAAAGCCATGCTGCTGAAAGGGCTCACACCAAATTACACAACCACACACAGTGGATTTGTTCAGTTAATGTGAAACAATAATGAGAATAAATTATTAGAAAAACTCTGGTACAGAGAGGAACTCTCTGGTACAGAGAGCATCCCATCCTGTGAAGGCCTAATCACTTATCGCTAGCATTATGACCCAGGCTCCACAGCCAAACAGTACAAGTAGTCCTAAAGCAGCCACCTGCTAGATTATTTTGTCTGACTGTTTCCATAAACATCATTTATATGCTGGCGTAGTATGACAGTGTCGCTATACAGTTTCACTTTCAATAGAAACACAACTTGATACATTCTACTGTATGCCTCTGCCATCAAACTGAATTGTGAAGATGTTATGACAACTGAGATAGAGAATGTTCATGTTGGCTGCATGCCAAAGGTAAATTCTAAGCCTATATGAGTACTTCCTGTTTGGATCATTTCTCATCCAAAACTCAAAAGAGTTGTAGGGGTGTGGGTAGATAGTAGCCTGTATTAGTTCAAAAGTAAATAAAAGGTTTACAAACAGCAGTTGTGTTCCCTGACACATGTGTATAGCTAGTTCAAGTGTAAGAAAAGAAAAACAAGTTTTGGGGGCATATTGTGTCAGACTCGCATACAGCAGAGGTAGGATTACATTCCACACCTGCTCTCAGGTGTGGGCTGAGACCTTAGAGTATACTCTAAGGCTGAGACACATGACACTACTAGCGGCAAAAGCCCCAACTCACCAGCTCCTCTTCCATGGTAACATTGGCTATAGTAACCACTTAAACCCTATACTTGGTTGACTGGAGTTTTCCAAGGCTCTACAACACTATAGTGCCTTTTCTGTTTTCATGCTACATTACATATATCTTTGCTGCAGTGCAAATGTTTGTCCCCCCCATCAGAATACAGATGCTAAGTGGTTAACAGTCAACAGACAGCCCTGGTGTGAATGTCTGCCATTACCTGAGTCCAAGGCCAATGTGCTCCAGGATGTTGGACAGGGAGACATCTTTTGCTTGAAAGGGCTTTCTCTTCTCTTTGAACTCGTGCGCCAGGCAGATTCTCCATCCCTCCTTCGGTACGTGATAGCCAGGTTCTTTGGACACATACGCGCTCATGAGGTCTGCGGTTGATTTCTCACCCCAATCCATGGTGTCTTCTTCAATAGGGCACCTGCTAAAGGAATGGTTCAAACTTCAAACCTACTGTTTTCTGTCACTGCAGGCAGCAAGTCGCAAATACGGTACCTGTTCTAAACACTAACTGTAGGCTAGCTATTATGCAAAAATGTAAGTGCTATCTGTATACGCCCTGTATGAGTTATTGTCTAAATCACCCACTGGACTATTCCACTTGCCGAACAGCACTCGAAAAACTAGCTTTGAATACCTGTGGAGCAGGTGTGTGCAGGCAAAGTGTTCTTACTTCAAGGAGGCAATACCGTACTATAGCCTAAAGGCAATTGCCATACTAATAGAAAAGGTCCACATAAGCATTTAACGTGTAGAATTTATCATTTTGAATGTGCCTCCATGCTGAACGTTGGATAACCCTGCTTATTGTAACTTTAAAGAAAACACAAACCCTTTGCAATAAGTCCTTTTTCGTGGGTGACATATGGTCTGTCAGATCTGTAGAGATCTTGGTTGGTGTCAGCAGCAACAGGAGAAACAGAGTGAAGTCTCCAAGCATCTGCAGATCAAGCCTGTCGGAACCAGAACCAGTAGCAGTCGGTGAGATGATCTCAGAACCTTAAGACACCTAGGCTGTTGCCGCTGTTAATATGCAGAGCCCCGCCAACAGAACCGGGGCAACGGTCATGTAACATTAGCTACACCGAGCCCAGCCCAGTGCTAATGCTGCCGGGTCCGGGTGAGAAGAGCATCACGTCACGTCCCAGTGCGAGCAACATCAGTGGCAACTGGCAACAACAATGTCTACCCAGAGAACACGGTCAACTGTCGCTTAACTGTCATTAAAGTGTCATTCTGCACCATGCATCAGATGTCACAGGTCCTTTTGGAGGCTGCTAGCAGAGCGGTCAATATGCAAACAGTTCCCCGTACAAACCAAACCAGAGCTTCTCTTGCTGCGAGGCCGAACCAACATGCACTGGAAACATGGGGGGGTCAGCCATAGTCGCCGCTCAAATTTGACTTCGAATTGCAACGGTTCTGGGTGATATTATTGCTTGAAACACATAGCACTGAAGTACAAAGTAGAGGCTGCGACAGATGTACACAATGCATGTAATTAATGTGGTCTCTGTCAAATGTACCCGAGTGAGTGAGGATATTCCCCCATTTTACAGCTTTCATCGTAGAGTCCGTTACGTCACATTATGCCACGGGCGTGATTCCTTGCGTGATTCAAGGAAACAAGAGCCAGAGAGTTGCGCCATTGAGGGGTCAGAAAACAGCGCTCGAGCGCTGTTCATGCAGCCCTGGAGTGTGACAAGCTGGAGTTTGAAATACATTGTTTTCAACGAGGGCAGCGTAAATATCAGCAATTTTAGGATGATGTGATGTGTGCAACATGACTACTGTTTTAATGTATTGCACAGTGACAACTAAAGTCTCTGTAACGTTTATGTTGTACTATTACCAAAAATCACACACGTGTGAACTGTGAAGTGAGGGGCGCTCTTATCATCTTACAACATCAATTACAACATGTTTGTTTAAGCAACGGGTGCACTGCTAATGTTTGTTTTAGTCCTCAACACAAACATTACATTTCTCTTTATTGTCTATGGCGTTTTCTTAAACAAGCATCGTTGAAAAACACACATCCTCAAAAAAACGATCTAAAATAAAGGAATTTAAGATCATTAAAGCTGGGCTGTTGCCAGAGTCCAGTGCATTCTGCCAATTTACGGTCCCAGGACTTGTCACTCTTCGCCTAGCACAAGAGGCAAGAGCCGCGGCGCCATTGGACTGGCCCTATGAAGTCAACGGAAATGTCGTAACTCTGTAAGCGAGTCCAAAACCCAAAACTCAGTTTCTGTGACGCACGCGGAACTGCTTCGCCTCTAGCAAAGATTCTATCCCGATTGGAGCCACTAGAGGCGAAATGGTACACAAATCTGGGGTTGGCTTCTCCCCCGACAGATTTTAGTCTACTGCTTTTTGGCATTGTGGTAACTTGTGACATAGTAGCCACGAAAACCCAGACGTTTTTATAGTGACAGTCAATCAAAACAGAAAAGCATTTTTTTCACAGGTGTTGTGATAACTTGTGAATAACCTGATTGTGAATGTGAACATCATTACAATTTAGCAGACGCTCTTAATCCAGAGCGATTTACATTATGCAAGAACAAAAACATGGCGATATACATCATATACATAAAGACTAGTTACCAGTAAAACACCTGGGGGCGATGTCACGAGACCTGGGCACCATAGAGGGCTTTTCCCATGTATGGGGATTTTGAGTGATACACTGACTGACGGGAAATGCATGATTCTATAGTTAACTGTGACTTTTGCGGCAACCACAGTGGTTATCATGATACTCAAGGATCAAGGATCTCCATATATGGGCATAACATGGATTGTATTAGGGTATCAGCTGGGAATGCCCATATATATGGAACTTTTTTTTCCTTTTTTTTGGCGTAAAATGTGTGCCAAGCGAGGCTTCGGGCCACAAAAATTGCATCCAGGTAGAGCCAGACCTTAATTTCCGGCCCTGTTGAGATCTCTATCCTCTGGTTGGATTTCTATTACTATGGTCTACTCTCCAGTTGATTGTTATTATGTCTCCAGTTTGACTTTGTTTATGAAGACATGCCTGGTACTAGTAGAGATTACCTTTTGAAAGCCTTCGTTATTTCACCTAGAGCTCCATATATGGAGACAACCTATAGCTCCATTTATGGAGACAACAGCGATATCCAGTGCTGACATCGAAGAGGAAGGACGGGTGGGGAGGGTCAACATGGAATGTCAGAACAGGTCAGCTCCATATATGGAGATCTAAGGGTGTGAGGTCAGATGTAGAGTTGCTGGCTGGCTCCATATATGCAGATCTAGGTGATGATCCAGTCTTCTCCATGTATGGCTATCCAGGGTTTGATAAGGTCAGTGTTGTGATCTTCATATATGGAGACGACCATATATGGCGGCGTGACGTGTCACGGGGCGTGATGTCACGAGGCGTGAGTTGCGTGACCATATATGAAGGTGTGACATGAGGCGTGACACTGACGGTAAATGCAGGTTTCTATTTCTGTCTTGGCCTTTAGTCATGTGTATTCATTCGCGAGCATGGAAATGGTGCCAGCCGGCTCTGCGTAAATGGTGACAGACCCCTTGCGACTTTCCCTATACTTACGCGACTCCGGGGGACGATGATTTACTATAATGTGCCTAACGGGCTGCAACTCGGACGGCACTGAGTCGGCTCAAGCGAACTTCTCAACGTCCGACATGGCAACTCACACGCTTAGCACACTTGGTGGTGTCTCATCTCTTCACTTGAGACGGTGCACCTCCATCGCGGTCTAAAACTGTTTATCGGCCAAAAAAAGTAGGCCTAGTCCGCGGATGTTGGAAAAATACTGGCGGCAACGGCGGGATGATCCCACCCAGGAAGTGTTGGTTGGGAGTCTAATGACTATAGTCCATGAGCCAGAGCCCCAAAATTGGAACATGTTTACCAAAGTAAACATGTGTGCAAAGCCATACCTATATAATTCTTTATCTGGCAGCCTCCATTATGGACATAAGATACATGTCACTCCAATGAACTGCAGTGGCGAATGAGGTGTCTAGTGTCTACTACCTTTCTATCTATGGAGCAGGTCGGACGCCAACTTGACGCTGTCAATGACATAGCCGCAACACAACGCAACACAGTGGGTGGAGCTTTGGTGTAATGAGCTGTGTCCTCCTAGCCTGCTGAGTCTCCAGGTCACAGTCACACTGACCCAGGTCACAGTTCTACTACACTGGTATCCATTTAGATGGCAAAGCAGCTGAAGGATTGTGAGGTTTCATGTAGAGTAGACATTTGAACATATTGTATTGGCATTGACTGGTTCTCAGGAATTTAGCAGTCTATTAGGCTATGAGTCACAATACTGCCTCTAAGGGGGGTCAATGGCTTGAGCGAGGACTGCTAATGGAGGAGAAAGTGTTTATTTCACTGGCCCATTTCTTAGTATATGTGGCGTACTCAAAGCTCCTCTAAATCTGCTCTCAGCTGCACTCCCCCCCCCCCCCCCCCCCCCCCCCCCTTCTCCCTGTAGTGGTGCTGCTGGTGCAGACCCGAACACACATCATTTATTCTGTGCAGCCCTTAGTCCTGCCTTTTCTTTGGCAGTATATTCAACCATAGACATAGAAAGGTAGACGCCTCATTCGCCGCTGCACTTCTGTGTTGCGACATGTATCCGCCATATTGAGGTCGCCATATTGGAGCTCAATATGGTGGAGGCACGCCACGATGCCACGAGTGACTTACTGGCGAATCACAGCACAACTTTGACTGATCACAAAACTACACACAAAACTACTAGCCGGTTCTTAAATTGTTACCCTCAACAGGTGATCATAAAGAATCAGTCCAAGGTTTAAGGGTCTAATCTATACAGTAGGTGTGGTTCCTATCAACATAAAACAGTAAAACCACTTTGCATGGTATCTTCAGTCAGTGAGCCCCAGCCAGTCAGCCACTAGTTTTATATGTTAGGGTTAAGCTTAGGTTTGTTTAGTTTTACTGAGGTTAGGCTTAAAGGTTTCATGACATGACATTCATTTTCATTTATTTAAAATTTTCAATTTTCTTTTAGGTTTTATGACCTTTTACAGACAAAAATACCTGAACTTTGAACATTCAGTGGATTTTCTGTGGTCTGGAGTTATCTGGGGTTTGGAAGCCTTTTGAGCTGCAATGAAAACAGGCAAAACAGTGAAAACAGTGACATCTGCTGGCAAATCCCATTGACATAAATATGTGACCGGGTCTGGCAAATAGGCCCTCATCTCGACCAGAGTAATTTTTCAGTTTTTTACAGATTATTAAAGTACAGAATGTAAGCTTTCATATGATGTATCATTCAGTGAAATTGGAAAATATTTGAAGGAGATATGACCATTTTAAAATGATTGTGCCGTTTTACCCAAAGCTGAGAAAATCCCCTTTGAATGTTCACAACATTTCAACACCTAGAGCTGGCTAGCCTACTTTGACTTATAAATGTATACATTTAATTTGCCCAAATCAATAATCTGTTGGAATGAAAACCTTCTTCAACATTCAAACTGTGTTAATATAAAAAAAAAAACGAAAATCACAAAAAAAAAAATATATTTTAGATTTTCTGCCTTTTCATTATAGGCGAGATGAGGACCATTTTGCTAGACCTGGTCACATATATGGGATTTGCAGACTGTGACATCACAAACCGCAGGAAAATCAGAGCACTTGTTTCAGCCAGAAAACCCCAGACCACAGAAAATCTATTGAATGTTAAAAGTTCATTCGTTTTTTTGGATGCAATTGAGCTCAGAAAACCTAAAATAATTAAGAAAAAATATAATTATAATTCTTTTTGTATGTTAGGTTATATTAGGTTTAGGTATAGATTTACTGGGGTTAGGTTTAGCCCCTTTTGGAACCCTCGGTTACCTTTTCTGAATTTTGAACGGCGGTACCGCTGTCCAAAATACCGCCGTCAAAATTCAGAAAAGGTAACCGAAGGTCCCGAAAGGGTCTAGGTTTAGGGTTAGGTTTAGGTTGTCAATCACAGCGACTGGCCAATCACAGCGCACATCTACTCAAACACGCAGAAGATCCCATGCTCCAGTAAAAACACAAAAGCATATAGTATACATATGGATTATTCAATTCATATAGTTAGAATTCATAAGTTACATCAAACACATCACTCAAAATATACACCAATATCAATACTGTCTAAACTCTAAACAACTACATTCTACCAAAAGATTGCTCAGTACTAATGTATAATAACATTAACTCAGCAACTTACTGTACTTTAGACGCACGCACACTGAGCAAAGACTGCACAAAACTGCACTGAATGTGCTATGCTCTACTGGGCAGCAGGTGAAACTAATAATGTCAATTGGCCCTGATTAGGTGGCCTGGACCATTAAAAGGTTCAGGCCATTCCATTCCATTACTTCCGGCCAACGGCAAACCGGAAAACAAGAGTGGCCTAGAATTCCTCCTCTTCCTCGTCCCCCCGGCAGACACTGTCAGCGCCCACCTCTTCGTAATCCTTCTCTAGGGCAGCCATGTCCTCTCTAGCCTCAGAGAACTCCCCCTCCTCCATCCCCTCGCCGACATACCAATGGACGAAGGCCCTTTTGGCATACATGAGGTCAAACTTGTGGTCAAGGCGAGCCCAGGCCTCAGCGATGGCTGTGGTGTTGCTGAGCATGCACACAGCCCTCTGGACCTTTGCCAGGTCTCCTCCAGGAACCACCGTGGGAGGCTGGTAATTGATGCCCACCTTGAAGCCTGTGGGGCACCAGTCCACAAACTGGATGCTGCGTCGTGTCTTGATTGCAGCAATAGCAGAGTTTACATCTTTGGGTACCACGTCTCCACGGTACAGCAGACAGCAGGCCATGTATTTACCATGACGGGGATCACACTTCACCATCTGATTGGCTGGCTCAAAGCACTCGTTGGTGATCTGGGAAACAGACCGCTGCTCATGATACGCAATCTCGGAAGAGATGACTGGGGCATAGCTGGTCAGAGGGAAGTGGATACGAGGGTAAGGCACCAAGTTGGTTTGGAACTCCATCAGATCAACATTCAGGGCTCCGTCAAAGCGAAGGGAGCAGGTGATCGAAGACACAATTTGACTGACGAGCCTGTTGAGGTTAAGGTAGGATGGCCTCTCACAGTGCAGATTCCTGCAGATGTCAAAGATGGCCTCGTTGTCCACCATGATGGCACAGTCCGAGTGCTCCAGGGTGGTGTGGGTAGTCAGGACGGAGTTGTAGGGCTCCACTACAGCTGTGGACACCTGGGCAAGGTTATAATAGTTTTAGTTCGTTTTTAGAGCAGGTTTTCTAGTTTTTATTTAGTTTTGTGACAACGCTTAGTTTTAGTTTACCAGTAGTTTTTCTTTGTATTAGTGTTAGTGCCCTTTGTCAGGTGCAGGATTGAAAAGTAAAAGTATTGTGTCATACAAACTCAAGAAAAGTAATTTAACTCATTTAAAAAAAAGAATATTCAGTTACAGATTAAGTACAGATTAACTAAATTGACTAAAACTAAAACTAAGGGCATTGTCTATCATTTCAGCTAGTTTTAGTTAGTGTTGTAATCACACAATACAGTTTCAGTTAGTTATTGTTTTTCTTATCCTTTTCTAGTTTTTATTTAGTTCGTAGCTAGTTAACTAACTAACTAGTTTTTTGAGGGGCGCCAGGGGAATGGCCAGCTTTGAGTGTTTGTACAAACACAAACATTGAAGACGAAGGTTAGGGTATAGGACGCAAATTCTGATTGGCCGGAATGAGATGATGAGAGATGTTAAATTGTGATTGGTCGGAATGAGACGATGTATGATGACGGGTGTGATTTTTAAGTTGTAGTTTTAGTTTTTTCGTTACCTGGGGAGCCGGGTAGACGGCAAACTCAAGTTTGCACTTCTTCCCATAATCACCAGACAGCCTCTCCATTAGCAGGGAAGTAAAACCAGAGCCGGTGCCACCACCAAAGCTGTGGAAGATGAGAAAGCCTTGGAGGCCAGTGCACTGGTCAGCCTGAGAAAAATAAAGTCCTTTAATCAGTTAAAGATGCATTTAAGCAGTTTGCTAATAAATAAAACTCATTAAGGCCCTCACAATCTTGCGAATTCTCCCCTCCACCAGGTCAATGACCTCCTTGCCGATGGTGTAGTGTCCACGGGCATAGTTGTTGGCTGCATCCTCCTGTCCTGTGATCATCATTTCAGGGTTGAACAGCTGGCGGTACGTTCCTGTACGCACTTCATCTGTGAATGGAAGGTTTAAAGGAAATGGTTGACAATCATTTTTACGTTTTTAATAAAAAGTTAATAAATACCGGTACATAAAAATCATATCATATCAATTATTACTCACCCCAAGAGCCTTGAATTCATACAGATGATTTCATTTTTGTATCATTCCTGAGCCAATAATTCAATATTGGTCAAATCCAAAAGAACTCACTAATCACTGAGAGGCAGGCCTACTGATATAAAGCCAGCTTCAAGGAGAATGTTTTAACCCATTAAGACCTGAGGCTGATTCTACAAATGCATTCCAAATCATTAGTTCTCACTTCTCACTAGAGTTTTCAAAAATAGTTTAAAAATCACACCCGTGTGAACTGAGTGGTGCAAATACACATTTATTGTTATAAAGTGTCACAGTGACGTCACATACTAACCATAGCAACCATGCTCACCCGTACAGGCACAAACACACACGGGTACTAACAAAGCCAGTTGTTGGAGTGGTTTGCACCACTCAAAAATAGCAGATTACAAGCCTGCAGCCGCGTGCACAGTGACACATTTTTAATAGGTTAAGATTGGTCTCTCACTCTCCAATTAACTATTGGGATTTTCGGGTCAGGAATGCGATAAAAACAAAAGAATCTCTATGAATTCAAGGCTTCATGGGGTGAGCAATTGATAAGGGGAAAAATGCATTTTGTGAGTGAAGTAAATGTAAAGGTAAATGGTTTAACTGACCGATGACAGTGGGTTCCAGGTCAACCAAGATAGCTCTGGCAGAATACTTTCCTGATCCATTCTCGTAGAAGAAGGTGCTGAAGGAGTCACCACCTACAATATCACTCTCACTGAGCATCTGTCCGTCAGGCTGGATGTCATGCTCTAGACAGTACAGCTCCCAGCAAGAATTACCAATCTGCACTCCGGCTTGGCCAATATGGATTGAAATACATTCACGCCCCTGCATAGGAAATGGGGGGGTAATGTTAAATATACAGTAAGAGATTCTGAATGGGTGGCAAGACAAAATTAGAGAGAGAGAGAGAGGGGGGGGGGGAGAGAGAGAGAGAGAGAGAGAGAGAGAGAGAAACACCTGTGCTGGAATGGGGTTTCGTGCTGTAGTTACATGCACATTATGTTTTGGGGAAATGTAGACTGTCTGATAATCACAATGTAACAACCCAATTAGAAATACATCAACCACATACCACTTTAATGTTGTGTGCGTTCCATTTAGTGCAGAGCCTTCAATGAGCCAATGCACACTGCACAGCCTGTGTATTGCCAAAAGCTTGTATAGGTAAAAATAGCCAAAATACAAGCTCGCAATGTGTTGTGACCTTAGATCAGCCATTTGTACAAATGTATTTTGTTAGCCGTGTCAATATGGCAGCAATGTCCCCTATTCTGATGAAAACATCTTGCAGTTTGTTTTAAGGGTCTTGGTTTGGGGGTATGAAAATGTGGTCATGCAAACCCCCCTATAACAGAATGTGCTGAATGGTTCTATTGGTTCACACAGGTAGACACAAGCCAGGTAGTCGTTGATCTATATAGTTGCATAGCCTACAGTATGAATCATTAGTTTTAGACATCAATATTAAAAGACTCAGCAGCGACTTACTCACCATTTTTCGGGTTGTGTGTGTAACGAAAACCACAGCTGTCTCACTTGAATAGTTCAAATGTGAGTTCCTTAGTGCCTTCCTCTTTTTATAGGACACTGATTGGCTGTACGACACGCCTATATAGTAACCAAGGGTGACCGGGCTTTTGCCACACGAGCAGCATGTGGAACGCCCTACATGGCAATCAGAAAAGCCAATTCTCTTTCATCTTCTAAAACACTTCTGAAAACACATATGTTCGGTAGTGTGAGCTATAGAAGCCCCCCGCCGCGCACACACACACACACACGCACGTGCGCACACATGCACGCGCGCACACACATGGTCCAAAGGCAGTTTGCCTGGCAGGCAGCGGAGGATTAAGAACATGCACCTAGGGAGCTGGCACTGGCAGGGAGTCCTTTGCCGCGTGAGCCTGACCTTTATTCTCCATTTCTTGTGCGTTTAACACCTGTGGACTTTTGGGAGTGCAGGGCCAAATTAGCCATTGGGCCAGTGGGGCCGTGGCCCAGGGGCCCTTGGCTCTTGTGCAGTACTGGGTTTGAGGCCCTGGCTAGGGCTCCTATGGCTCCTGGCTAGGGCTCCTAGGACCCTTCATTGGCTGTTCATTGGGGGCAAAACAAATACCGGCCCAGGAGCCTTCGTGGGAGTTAATCCGTCCCTGTGGGAGCGGGCTTCTATCCTATTCTGATTGATCCACAAGGCACTCTGAAACGTGGAGGACTCTTATTAAGACAGCTCTGCAGGCTCGGCTCCCGCTGAAATCTAACAGCATTCCCTCCGAACTTAACTCGCTGCGCTGCACGCCTCCCATTACTGGCTTGTTAGCCCAAGTGGAGAGCATCACACATCGCCTGCCTGTTGCCTGCATGGGGGGACCTGTGTGTGTGTGTGTGTGTGTGTGTGTGTGTGTGTGTGTGTGTGTGTGTGTGTGTGGGCGCGTGCATGAGTGTGTGTGTGTGCTCACTTGCTATAGGTGACAAAGTCACAAGTTGACACTGAACCAGTAGATTATCAACACAGTATTATGGTGCTAGCAAAAATATGAATTAATTAATTGGGGGTAGAAAAAGTAGGATTTTTAAAAGTAAATAAAAGTATTGAAAATCGAAAATAAAGAAATACCTCAAAATCTACAAAAGGTTATGGATGCAGTCACAGTGTTGAACTTCAATACTGCTCCAAGGTCCTGAATTGGTCCTTGGCGGTCTACTGGCGCTTGAGCCACCGAAGCCTGTCATTCAATAATTCGATAATTAATATTAGTCATTAACAAATATAGTAATGTTAATGTTAGGTGAACACAGTTTTGTTGTGCACAAGTTACAACGCCAGTCCACTGCATTTCAGCCTCAGATCGTCACTCCCCCTGCATATGCTCCACGTCAGTGCTTCTGTTCCTTCTCCTCTGGATGCCACTCAAATGACCAAGCTAACATTAGGCCACCTGCTCCCTGGACCCCATGCTTAAGGCCTTTTATTATTTAATTATTCTTTAATAGAAAGTGAAACTCTTAAACCTCTCCTCCAGCTGTCGCCATTTCCTCCGCTGCAGGGGGGTGGTGGAGACCCGCGTTCAGCGATGGCGCACGCGGTATCCACCAGCTTCTGTCCGCCCTTGAGAGGCGGATGAAAACCCAAATGGAGGGTGCATGCATGGCACCTGCCCACCCGTGGGTTCCATCTGTGATGGAAACCTGAAATAATCATAGATTTATAAGAAATATAGGATACATGCAAGCACACACAGCACACGGCCCATTGACATTTCATCCCCACGTTGCTCAGTGAAGAAACGACCGGTAATGCGGGTTGCTGGCAGCTCCGCCCGTCAGCCAATTTCAATGAAAATCAGCCCAATTTTCGAAATCCATCAGGACTCTGTCAGGATTATTCAGGTTTCCATCAAATATTACACACACAGACACACACACACACACACTTACCGTTGTTCAGTGACCCGCTCGATCCTCCTCTTAAAATGATGGAGGTCCTCCGTCTTGCCGCTCATCACCGCCCTGCCCAGGTAGAGGCCATGGATGGTGGCAAAAATAGAACGGCCTTGGGCAGGTCTTGAAGGTGCCGTCCATATAGATCTACTACCCAACTGATAGAAATTAGACCTATATCCAGTGGTGTCATGCTCGTTGCACGGGGTACCATGGTGTGGTACAACAAAAATCACAACCGTGTGAAGTGAGTGGTGCAACTCTGTGTGGGGGTCCCCGGGGGGGGCGCGTTCCTGTGGGTTCCAGACCCACAGGAACGCGGCCAGGGTGCCAGCCTGGTTCCGGCGGGCCGCCCCGCGTCCGAAACGGTCGAGAAATGACCGTGTGGGGGTCCCCAGGGGGTCCCAGTCTGCTGTACTGTACTGTACTCTAGTCTGTACTGTACTGTACTGTAACACCCCAAATCATGATATATGCAGTTAATATGTAGTAAGTATAGTGTGTGTGTGTGTGTGTGTGTGTGTGTGTTAGGCTGCGCAACAGTGACACTTGGTTGTGAAAACCAACCAAACACTATTTTCGTGCTCGGACAGACCCAGCAAGCAAGCCAGGGACCCAGGCACCCAGAGAAACACATAGATGTCTATAGGAGTCGGAGTGGTTGCACCACTCAAAAACCTTTGACGTGCATGCACAGGCACAGTACGGTGCACATGCATGCATGCATGCTAGAACACGTCCCCCTAGATCCATGAGGCATCAAGTAGGCTTCCCAAATCCAGTGGTTACTTGCATAACAGGTTTACCGGGGATAGTTGATAGAAACATCTGCTTCGACAACAATAGATTGGCTGCCCCATTAGCACCTTTTACCAAGCTACAAAAGCTGCTGACTCGTGCATATCATTGGTCCATGTGTGATCTGTTAAGTACTGTAGTCTGTTAGGTAGGGTGATCTAAAGGTCACAGGTCAAAAGTCAGAACACGAAAGTTGTTCGGCAAGAGGAGACGCATATGTGTATCGAAGTTGTATTGCTGATGGTCAAACGGTTCATGAGCTATGCCTGTTCAAAGTTTGCATTTTCAATTGAGTGCTTTAGCACCACCCTTTGGCCAATGGTCGTGGGCTTCGCGTCTTCACCGTTTGGCATAGCCTTCTACCATATTGCCAAGTTTTGTGAAAACCGACTGCACGGTTAAATCAGGTATAAGCGTTTTTCTGCTCAAAATGGCGGAAAATCTGAGGGCGGAGCTTACAGGTCAAAGTCCCAGATGTGTTCCCCATGAGTCAAGGCACATGTGGAAACAAGTGCCATGGCTTTTTGCCAAATAACGAGGCATGAGTTATGCCTGATAAAAGGTTTCATTTTCAAATGAAACCCCCCTGGCAGACTGGGTGCTGCCTCTTCCGCCCAGTTCCCAACCTGTAAGGCTTCCCTCTTTTCCCAGTTTACCTTGGCCGAGGATGCCTTCTGGTATATGTCCAGGATATCCACTAGCGCCTGAACATCCCTTTGTCTCTAAATATTTAGTTTAGTTTAGTTTATTTGATCATCTTCACAGTAACAAAACAGCTTATTTGTTAACACACGGTTACATAACCAAAAGGAACTGGAGGTGATCAAAAGGAATAGGCTGAAGCTGAAAGCTTATAAATGCCTATCCTACGAACATCAAAAATCCTCACGTGGTTACAGCAATTGAAGGAATTACAATAAACAGTCCAAACAATTTAACACCACCGTCAAGAAAATTCACAACCAATTGACGAGAAAATATTCTCTATTGTCTCTAAATATTGATGTCGTCTGCGTAGGCCGACACTATTCTCTTGGGCCTCTGTGGTAATCCTGGTAGGGAGAGCCCTGTGAGTTGACTCCTGCATATAGCAATGGCTCTATGATGACCAGACTATAAAGTTGCCCTGAGATGGGACACCCGACACCCCTGCTTAATTCCCCTCTGGATCTGTACGGTTACAGCTCAGACCTCCATCCACTGTCAACATACATGTTGCGACTGAGTACAAAAGCCTGAACCATAACAAAAAACTCCCCTCAATACCAAAAGCAGACGGACACACAGTGCAAAACATACTCTCCCCATGCCTTCAGTCTGGTGGAGACAAAAAGTGCCCTAGGCCTGCTGATATTGGTCTCTGCTGGCACAGTGGCACTCCTCAGTTTTAATTACATTTTGTTTCGAGTTGTGACGAATCAGAGCCAACTATTCAAAGTGAGACTTTTTTTTGCTGTGATGTTGGAATCTGTTTGTAAGCGCCCCTTGGAAATAAATCTTCCACACCGAAGTTCCAGAATAATATCTTATCTATTCTATACACAGTGATATTAATTAGTCTGGTCAGGCCAGGCTATTAGTAACTCTACCATACAGATTGGTTAAAATGACATTTTCTGCGCACACACAAAAATAATAATTACAGCCTTAACTCAACCATATTAACAGTCTCTAACCTTAGTGAAAATGTATCAATTAAACCACCAACCCATGTCTAAACTTAACTACATGGTTGGTTAACCATTACCATCTCTAAAATAATACATCACATTTAACCATGTGTTAAATCCCCCCCAGTGATGCTCCAGCTTTGATGGTGTCATAAACTAGACCTGTACGTGCCCGTCGCAGTCGGCCACCGGCCTACTTGGGAACGATGCAACTTGGGAACCTAATGATATACGTTGTCATAGCACCCGTTTTAACTGTCAGCCGGTGTCCCACATGGAGATCTGTGTATGTGCCTGCAGTGTGCCTGTGTGTGAAGACGGCAAACTGAAAAGTGTACTTGGCAATAAATTCGGCCCACTGGCAGAGCCTGATTGGTTGAGCCTCAATTAGCTGAGGCAGAGGCTGGAAATTGCACAGGTGAAAGGAGTTGGCCTCTGAAAATTAATTTATTATTTATTTATACCTTTACACATTATCTTGTGTTAATTTGTATTTTCAGACATTTATGTTTAGTACAACTAAAGTTCTTATCACACTTTGGTGGCCCCTCTATATAGTAACTGAGGACCCCCCCTAGGGGCCAGGGGCCCCCTGTTGAAGACCCATGAATGCAAAGGGTCTGTCGTCTGATTATCCATGAACCCCCCCCCCCCCCCCCCCCACACACACACACACATACCACCACCTTTCTTTGCTCTGAATGTCTCTGACTCACAGTTACCCCAGCGAAGCTCCACTGTAGCTTACCCGTGACTGACACCTTATTCTAACTCCTGCGTCAAAAAAGAAAGGGGAACATCGCGCTCCTGCCTCCCGTTTACGCTGCTGGTGCAGTTTTTCCGCAACATTAGGGAGCCTGGAGAATGTGGGGAAGGGCTGGTTAGGAAAAGTGTAGCTGATTACACCTGCAGGTGCCCCGAAGGGGTTTATCTACAGTACTACATAGAGCTGCAAATCCTGCATATTGCTTCCAATAACTCAGTTTATCAACGTAGGGTCCGGGCAACACCAGGGGTCCAAATGGAAGAAAGTGACACTAAAGATCAATGTGTCAATAAGGTCAAATTAATTTGGTGTTTTATTTAATATCACCTGACAATTAATCAGGATAAAAACAAGTTATAGGGCTCCATTTGCGTCACTGATAAACCCCTTATCCCTAAACTTCTTTGCCTTTTTTTACTATTTTGCTAAACATTTTTGAATAGTTAAAATGGCCAGTCTACAAGCTCACAACATCAATGTAGATTGGCTAGTTGAACTATTCAAATATGTTTTGCAAAATAGTAAAAAAAAAGGCAAAGAAGTTTAGGGATAAGGGGTTTAGCGGTGACGAAAATGGAGCCCATAGTGTGTGTGTCTGCATTATATCCATCCATCCAAAAAAAAGATTCCCGTGTTGTGGAGAAGTGATTTATAAAAGGAAGATGCTGTTTTGTTTGAGCTGTGAGTCAGCAGCAGTGTGCATGAGTGCCTGAGCATGTGTCAATCAGAACATTGTGCCCTCAGGCCTGCAGCAGAGAAATGGCGTTGGTTCATAAACTGATGCGGTCTTTGGAGATGCTTTTTGTTAGTTCTGCTGCGTTTGCAGAAAACATCTGCTGAGATTGACTCGGTTTTTGCTCATCCACTGGTGTGTGCGTGTGCCTGTTGGCTTGCACTGTAGCGGGTCGTGTGGTGTAGCCCGCTGCTTCCTAAGATAACAAGCAAAGAACTTGTCCGAGTCAGCTGAATCTACTTGTGCTAAAGCATCTAAATAAGAATGAATTCTACATGTGTTGTCCTCTGTACAGACTCTGAGCATATAGCCCTTAAATATCTAAATGCTGCATCGCCATAACCACAGCATAGCAGCTGGGTGCGCGTTATGCACACATCGGCACCACTGTTCTAAATCTGTGGTTTCTACTGCTGCACCTTACGTAACTGCATTTACTGTTGGAGACTGTGACCTCAGGTAGGCCTACATACATACCCGTTACTGGTAGGGTGACCAGAAGTCCCCCTTTCCGTGGGACAGTCCCTCATGTTCAAGACTATACAGGCATCCCACAAATTGAGACGCTGTCCCTGTTCAAATGCCCTAATAGTTAGTCCCCCAATAGTTGGCTGTCTGTTGTAAAGCTCTTTCATTGTCTCTTTTCCTCCAAGATGTGTTTTTAAGCCTGTTAAAATAACATGAGAAATATCCCCTAGGGCCTCTAGGCCAGTGGTTCCCAAATTGGGGTCCGGGGACCCCCAGGGGTCCTTGAGGGAGTGTACAAATGGAACCAAATGGACCCGTTAGGGATTCAGGTCCATTTGTACACTCCCAGAGTTAAATTAACATTGATTTTACAATATAAATTGGGGGTCCCAGAGATAGAAATGCCATTAATTGGGGGGTCCGTAGAATAATGCATGTCAAACTGGGGGTCCTTGAAATTAAACAGGTTGAGAATCTCTGGGGGTCCCTGGCATATCTTTTCAAATGGGGGTCCGCAGGCTAATTAGTGTCAATTTGGGGGTCCTTTAAGAAATGAAAAAATCGGCACACCAATTTCAGCTCCCAAGTTTCTTTACTTTTAATCAGGTAACGTTTCGGGCCACAGCCCTTCCTCAGACCTTCCCAGGTCTGAACATTTTTGATTAACTGACCTGTTTTCTAATTTCCTTGGTCTTCTTAATTCCATTTAAAAATGTCTTCCCTTTCCTGAAAACTACAAATGGGAGCTTGTACGGAAATTAATTTCACCCACCTGTGATGAGACAAAGCTGTGTTTTGTCCCTTGCTTAACAGCCATGATTACTAACCTGTAACTTTTGTATCCAACTTAGACTGAAGATCAATTTAGCACAACATCTTTCTTGTATACAGAGCCAACAGATCAGCACTGCATCGCTTTGAGAAATGCACAGCTTTTGCCCCGGTTTCCCTCTTGGTCTGTCAGGAAATTATTAGTCACTCACTCGCTCAATGACTCACACTCCCTGGGGGGTCACCTTGTTTCAAACCCCCTGCATGGACTGTATAACTATACACAGATGGGCAGTGATGCTCAATTAACAAACATCTTGAGCGCCATAACCACTGCATAGCAGCACTCTCTTGGGCTGAAATGGTGAAAAAAAGAAACACAGATTGTCTTTTAGAATTCAGGAGGTTATGGAAAAAAGCTATTTACAAGTTCTTGTATCAACTTTTATTTGGCCATACCTTTCATTCATTCATTCACTCATTCATTTAATAATTAATATACAATATATTTACAGGAGCAAACCAAGGCGGTCCAAGTCCTTGTTTATCTGTATTGCAGTAGAGAGGTTGGCAGTGCATTCTTGGCGTCATGGTGGCTTCTACCTCTCACACACCTGTCATGTGCAGGAACAGCGGAGAGCCATATGACTCGTTTGTACGGTAACAGTACTGAAATCCATCTTTCCAGTCCAGCCTCTGTCCTGCTCATCTGCGCCAGTACTGAGGAGAGGGGTGAACATTGGTTAATACAGCCCAAAGCCATAACACATTTGTGTCTGTTATTTAACCTGTGACAGATGGAAAGTATGCATCTGTACTTCTTTGGCTTAAAATGTAAATATTGAAGTTGCTATGCTGCAAAAGTAGACCTCCCCCCAGCAAGAGGAAAACCCTTTGACATCAATGCACTTTTTTTTAAAGGATTTAAAATGTTATTGGCCATTTTGCATATCAAACCAAGAAAACATTTCACAACAACAACAATACATACAAGAGTCAAAAATATGAAACTTTTAATACAGTTTAAACAACATTCGTTGGTATTCAAAGTCACATTCCCATGTCGATTAAATACACCTATGACATTGCATTATTATTGATCTTGGGAACTAAAAAGGTCCTGTGGAATATTGTCATGTGGACATTTGTCATTTCACAAGCTTATCCAACTGAGGGCAAAGCCGAATGCCAGTCAGAAATGTGTTCATCACATAGCCTTATTTATTAATAGTAGTACAACAGTAAAACAACCTTTGATTGACAGTTTTGACACACAATATACTGTCGAGGAACTGCCCTGGGAGTAGGACAAGCCTTCCCAGCATTAAACCCATATGTGGTTATTACAACGTTCCAGCCAAATTGGACCTCATCAGAGCATGCCATTTTCTTTGTATTTGTGAATAAACAGGACAACAATTATGTGATCAATCAGCCAACACTCACCGTTGCCCTCTGTATCGACCTCGGGCACTGCGATGAATGCCCAGCTGATAATCTATATTTATAACTACATCCTTCTACATTTTTACAGGATGAAGACTTTAAAAACAACTCCTGTCTGCAGACACTCACCTGGGCAAACTTGTGGATCTGCTCGACGACGGCAGCAAACAGAGCGCCCACGCTCTCATCGATCAGACTCTGCATGTAGTGTACCGCCTCCTCGTCCGACAGGTCCAGACGAAACTTGTCCAGCACCTAGAGGGTGACAAATATTTATACTTGTACACAGGGAGCATTACTTGGTGGCTGGAAAAATCCGACCCCGGCTGGCCAACTCGGACGGCAAGCAGGCAGGACGTTGTTTGAACCAAAACGTGCGCTCCCCAAATAATCTGGCTTGGGAATTCGCTCCCTCTTACAAACAAGCACAGCTTGAAGGCTATAGCGACAATAACAAAAGGTGCATGGGGCTTTTGCTAAGGGCTATTTCAGTGGCACCGGGAAATGGTAACCTACCTTCTTAACAGTCTTGTCAGGCTCAAGGGCAATGTCAGGAATATTGGCATCCACCATGAGAGAGAACAGATTCAGGATCAAGTTGGAGTACCTGCAGAGGAGAGTTGTTGTTTTTATCACTGCTGATAGCATTATAGTCTCGTGTAGCCAGACTACTATTCCACAATCTCCAAATGCTAGATATAGTCTGGAACTACACCTCCCGAAATCTGAGTAAGGAAGCTGCCATTTCCGTTCATGAAAATATATTTTACATTTTAACATCCATTTCTGCAGCAAGCTATATATGCTTAGATGACTTCTATTTATATTAGGATAAATTTGCGCAATGTTCCGTTCCGTTGCTCCAGACTGTATGACGGAAGCATTTGAAAATTGCGAGAGGCAACAGTCTGGCAACGCGAGATTAATGGCATTAGGAATAGAAAGTGTGTAGATGTGCAAGAGTTAATCCAACATAATTTAAACGATTATTCATAATTATTTACATATTTAAATACAGTAACAAAAATACATATATAATTGCTAAAAAAATAGTTGCAACTCTTGTGTGTGTGTGTGTGTGCGTGCACACAACAATGTGCAAAGACAGCAGCAAGATTCGTGAACTGCTGTGATAGGAGAAGGATTGCAAATGGAACACAACCTTCCTGCACTATCTGCATCGAGTGATCTTGGTACATAGAAATTGATTTATTGGAGATTCTGACTTTCAATTGTACATATATTTTGTTTTGATTGTATTGTTCCACTTTTTGCTTTGGCAATGTTTTCTCATGCCAATAAAGCCCTTTGAAGTGAAAATTTTAATTGTGTGTACCTCCTGAGGTGCAGGAAGGCAGTATAGCATTGCTTCCTGAACTCCTGGTACTGTTCACTCTGCATGCCTCCCATTCCCTCCACCATCTCCTTGCTCAGCTTCATGGGCGGAGGCAGGGGCTTGGGGTCGCGGCCCAGGATGTAGCCAAAGTCGATGTGGAACAGCTTCCCTGAGAAGGGGTGGGTTCATATACGGTAATTATTACATGGCTTGGTTGAATGCTCGATTCCGATTGGTCAATCGCTGAATTCAGCGATGTGTTATTTCTTGATAACAGACCACTGCCTAATCAAACCCGCTGGGCCCTGCTGATTTACTGCCGTTTCCAACATGACAGCCATGTAAACACACACACACACACTGTGACAGACATTTACAGCTAAACATTGCTCTGTTATTTCAGCACGACCTCACCATCAGGACGTCTTACTGGTATTTTTAAATGTCTTAAACATGTTTATTATATACATGTTTTCAAAATTCTATAACTTGCTTCATCTGACATAAATAGTCATCTTACTGTGTTAAGAAGGGTGGAAAATGTCTTAAACGACTCACCAGTCTTAGTGAGTAGTAGATTGTCCAAGTGTCTATCTCCAACTCCCAGGATGTATGTGATGACACAGTAACCAGCTGTAGACCAAGAGAAGGGATTAATATCAACCTGCTTGATAATGCTTGATAATGAAGGTTAACTTCATTTATGCTAACAGCTAGCGGCAGAGAAATAATTAAAGATTTAAATGTGTTTTTAGCATTACATTTCTGTTCACATTTTAGGCTTTATAATAAACAAACATAGCACAGGGCAAATGAGACAAATAACTTACAAGACCAAAATAGGCAATGTTAAATAACTGTATACTTTGAAAATAAATAAATAAATGCAAAAAGCAGATCTACAAGCTTGACAAGGGCAGCCAATTCTGCTACTATTGAAAATGGCACATATGATTGACAGTTATGCAATATAATTACAATCAGGCGATTATGTAATAATTGTGACAGGCCTACTGAGACCCAAATGCGGGAGACTCACCACAACTCTTGACGTATGTATCCATCACCTCAGGACTGATGCCATAGGGACTTTTGTCACTGGGCGCGTGTTTCCTGAAGAAGCTCTGTCACAGCAAGGAACACAACACAGTTATGTTGCCGTTTTTTTCCCCAACGTGTCTGTTTCCATTACTTAGGGACTAGTCTCGCATAGCTATTCCACAATCTCCAAATGCTATAGATAGTTTGGGACTACACCTACTCCGAGGCAGGAAGCTGTCATCCGGATTTCCGTTCCGTTATTTTTGAATATCCATTTCTGCAGTGTAATGGAAATGACAATACTACACTGTTTTCAACCTATAGTTCACATGAGTATATTGGGAAGCCAGGCTTCCACCTGTTGGGTGGCTGTCAGATGAACTATATCCTTGTTTGACTATGTCAACTAAACCACACCTCCAGTATATTTATGGTCTCTTGTTGTTATAAAAAGGGACACTGTATGGAGCTCAGGAGGCTTGCATCCGTGCAGTCTCCCTGGGCTGGTCATGACAGTCCTTGTATTAAAAAGAACATTGATTCATTCCACTCTACCTTGTATTTCTTTACACTCAGAGTGTAAATTCCAAATAATCCACTACAGCAGCTAGCAAAAAATGCTTGGCCGGTTTGCTTGCCTGTGTGATGTCAGTGTGACATGGTAGGATAAGGGGTCTATAAATAATAATACCACTAAATAAACACTACAGTATTCAGTACCTGAATATTGCCCTCTGTTGCCAGAACCTCGGCTACAGGAACAGACTGGACAAACTGCATAAATCCTGCAAGAGAGACGACACAATGCAAGGTCAAATTAATGCTGAAACACATGAAAACATGTTCCATATCTAAGATCGTCCCTCATTGTTATGCAGTTATTATTATAATACCTGTAATTTAATCTGTTGACTTGCAGCTGTTTTGGTCTAGGCTCGTTGGAATGCTCAATTTGTCTTAATACATTTCTTCTTCACAGTGGCACACAGACTACATAACATGTAGCAATCCTACTCAAATGTCTGCAAGTGTGTGTAACATAAGAATGTAGTGTAATAAGCTAGCAGTAGCTCTTACCATGCTTGGTGCTGGTGGCTAGGACTTTGTATGGCGTTAGCTTCAGGTCAAGGTTCTCTTTCCTCAGCAGCTATATTGAAAGACAATTCAAACAAAGGCCTCATTTAGACTGTCACATCCAGTCAAGTCTGATTCAAATCTAATTGCGACCAAAGGTCAGTTAACTATGGAATCGTGCATTTCCCGTCAGTGTGTGTGTTGGTTGGTCGGGCACGTGACATCACGTCGTGCCATCATCAGGGATGGAGCACGTGACATCATCAGGGATGGAGATCCCTGATGATGTCATCAATATTGGCCAGCAACATCTGACCTCAAAAGGCGGATATGTTGATCTGACCCCCCATTCCAAAGCGCCAGCGCTCGCCCAGCAGTCGGCTGTCACCCAGACGGATGCGTGCACACGCCCTTTAAGGCGAGGTCGCCTCTCGCCCTCGGGCGTCTTACTGGTTTATTTCTCAAATCTGATCTTTTGGCCCGACCATTCACACTGCATTTGCAAGTGACTAGATCGGATCTGTCACAGATATGCGTGTTAAGACTGGCAGCCAAATCTAGCCTGAATCAGATCTGTGCCACATCCAGATTGGAATCTGATTTGTTTAAATCAGCCTAAACGCAAATAAGTCACATGGAATCTGATTTAGATCAGGTTGTTGCCTTCAGACTGAGACAGAGCTCCTCAAATCAGATGTGGTTCAGCCACATCTGCTAATACCTAACCCCACATAGAATAATATGACCCTGCCAGAGTATGCACTATGCAGACCTTATCCATGAGGGAGATGATCTGGAGAATGAGCTGGTCCTGTCTAAGGTCATCTCCATGTTTAAAGATGACTGGATACATCGCTCCATCCTCTGCCTTGAAGATCAGCTTAGCTGGCATCAGAGCACTCTGACAGATGTACACATACAGAAGAGATCAAACAGTGAATTCCATGTCAAATATGTCATGTGCCGTTTCAATACTTAAACATAAAACATTTAACTTCACTTTTACTAAGGAGGTCAAAGTGGTTCGGATCAGGCTGAAACCTTGGAGTATGTCATAAGATGACAGACATCAAAGGCTGGCCACATTAAGTCTGAGCTCTATATGGGAGCCATGCTGTTTAGTCCACGAATATTCCCAAATCCACATGATTATATTGTCGCTGTCGGGCAGAAACCCCTTATCTTCACATTCTAACGTTTTTTTTTTTTTTGTAAATGAACGCCCTACTTGGTCATAGTACTGGGTCACACAAATAGCATAGCATAAAAGGATATTCTAGAGACAAAATTATACATTATATTCTTTTCAGTTCCCTTTCTTTGTTTGAATTTTTGTAAATTTTTTAGTTACTTGCAGAGCTTTTCAAAAACAACATCTAAACAGTTGCCAGATGGAGGGGTGAAGATTATGTTTTTGTTGCTGTACCTTGAAAAGGGTGGCCGTTTCTGGGACGATGCCTCTGATCCGGACCTGTGGTTCCAGAGGCAGAGGGATGGGCTCGATCTCAGACAGGTTCACCTTCTCATTGTCTGCTAGCAACGCCTGGAGGCGCTCAGTCTGACACAGAACAGGATACTACTGTTAACTGTGTGTGCACAAACATAAAACTAATGCATTCCCTAAGTTAACAGTCAAAATATAATGCTAATACATTCTGCATGTAAACAGTCTGTACGCATGCATACATTATGCACACATGCAACAGGAAACAACCATATTTCTCTTTCCAAACAGAATGATCTTTTCTCAACTCCACCCAGTGGAATGGCTATTAGTTCTATGACTGGTTGGTTCATGTGCACTTTTAAATAGCCTGGGTCAGGGAGTAGGACACCTTGCAGAGTCCCTAGGCACTTTGGACTTAACATCATGTCCTGTGTTTTCGAAATCATAATATTAGATTTATTGGATTTTTAGATGAGCGCACATGTGCAATAACAAAAGGATTATTATTCCCAGTGACACATTTTTAATCCTTTTTATGCTTATTCATACGTTTTGTTTTATATTAGTCTTTCCTCAGCTTTAACCTGTGCCCCCCCCCCCCCCCCCCCCCCCCGCTAACCTTGCTGTATGCCTGTATGAGCTATGGGATATGTGAATTTAATAAAGTATCTATCTCTCTATTCATAAAGCACAAGAAGGTATACATTCACATACTCTGGGAATGTCGGTGTGGTTTATTACCTTCTTCTTGCGGTTGCCACTCTCTCTCTGCACAGCCTTCATCAGCTGCACCAGTCTGTCCACAAAGGTCTGCTGGGAGGCCAGCAGAGAACGCATCACCCTCACACACTTATCACCCTGGAGGTTGGCCAGAGACAGAGGGGAAGACGTTTTGAATTGAAGTCACATTTGTATCTCAATGCATTTTTAAAACCTATGTTGCTATAATCAGTGGTGCTCAAACTTGTTAATTTGAAGGACCTCCCAAAATGATAAGTATTTGGCCGCAAACTGCAGAAGCAGTTGTAGGGTCTGACCTTCAGCAGCGCCTGGCTGAATCTTCTCATGACGTTGATGTACATGTCATGAGTCTTTGGATCTCTCTGCTGCGTGTCCTGGTCCTCACACTCCACTATTACATACCTGAGCAAGACGCAATACACAGCATGAGCAGCAGATGGGCATGCACGCTTTCTCTCCAACACAGTAACACACACACACTTTTTCAGTGAATTTTACTCACCAATACAGGTAGTTGGCTAGAGTGGAGTTCTTGCAAGCACGAGAGATAAGGAAGGTGCATAGGTCTTGCTAATAAAGAAACAAAAAAAGAAATACAGAACCAGTCACACAGGCTACTTGCCAGGTACAGCTAATTACTGATGCTACCTACATGGTTGGCAAACAAAGCTTTTACTTCATAACATTTTGTATCCAACTTCATAGGAAACCACAACCGGAATAAGAACTACCCAAAACCATTCTCTACGATCATAATTTTAGGGCCTACCTAATAAAATAGAATTTCCCCTTGGGATAACAAAGGTATAACATAGGCTAAATAGTCTCGGCGAAACTATGCCACATCAAGGATTAGATTTGGTAGGCCCTAAAATTATGACTGTGGGGAATTATTTTGGATAGTTCTTATTACGCTGTGGTTTCCTGCCCGATGACTACAAATCAGTGACTACAACATGACGTAAGTTACCATCCGCTCTCGAGTCTCGACCGGAACTTAAACCCAAAAAGGCTACTTGATATCCAGTGAATACTGTTTTCATAGCATCACTTGACCAAGTGTAGTTAGAGAAATAGCATCACATGTTCAGTGTAATTCAAGGAATAGCATCACTTGTCCATGTGTAGTTAGCAGAATAACAACAACAACATAACAGCCATCATCACTTTCCTTTTTTGTTTAATTTACCTCTTGGTTTTCACCATCTGATGCTTCTTTGCCTTTCTGGGAAGCAGGGGGGGACACAGACGGCTGTGACAGGATCTGGGAGCTACAGCATGCAAACAGCAGACAAACACAATTGTAACACTGTACATCTGAGTAAATACAATTCTGCTGATTTGTTCATTAACATCTCCTATTGATCTACGATCTTTGATTTAAGAAAATACAATGTCAGTTAGTAAGCAGATTTCTGGCCAAAACTGGTTCAATTCTGAATGCCACATTTAGATCAAGTAAATAAGACACTGCATCGCTGATGGTTTGAAAAACGTTCACAGCTTGCTGAAACATTATAAACATCATGACCAGTTTAAGGTTACATGTGCCCAGAGTCTTCAGAGAACTGCCAGGACTTGATGACAGTAACGTCCTACCCTGGTACTGACCTGTCCAGGTCCCCCAGTGTGGAGCTCTCTCCGAGGCCTTGGCTGTCTTTCTTACTGCCTGGATCCAGGCCCCCCTGGATGTCACTGAAGTTCTCATATTTAAGGGCCTGAACCAGCTGCAGAAGGTACATCAGTAGGTCCTAGGAGGACAGTAGCAAGGCATATCATTATTAGAATGATAGAATGAGGATGGCAGCCTCCCACTTAAGCCAATTATAGATTATAGCTTATAAATATGCTATTTTCAGACTGTGACGCAGTCTCTATTTATTTTTATTGAGTGGTGTAAACCACTCCTACAACTGGCTTTGTTAGTCTGTCTGTGCTCAAAAAATGAGCATGGTTGCTATGTTCACCCAGTTCACCCGGGTGTGATTTCATTACGTCAGACATGATTTCATTACGTCAGACAGGCTATATAAGACCTTACACCACTCAGTTCACACGGGTGTGATTATTTAGTTTTTGCTTTTTACCCATTTTTTCTCCCAATTGTATTTCTCCCGCTGTGTGTGTGTGTGTGTATCCTACTGGCTCGCCTGATCTACAAGCTCACAAAGCGTTGCAATGCAATGTGTTTAGATGAGATACTACAAGAGCTTGTAGATCAGCTATAGTCGCTACTTAAGTAACTGTGAAAGAACAAAAAGCGAAACATATCATTTTTGTAAATTAAATTATCCATTTGTTTTTATAGATTAGTTGGATTAACTGTTGCACCCCTACACAGCAGTGTCCAGGTCTCCTACCTCATCGTCAGCCTGCTCCAGGCGTGCTACAGCGTAGCGTCTGACGGTGGTGTTAGTGAACTGAGAGGAGAGCAGTTCCAGGGAGTCCTCCACGTCCATGGGTCTCCACTTCCCCAGCAGCTCTAAGGCCTGCTTGGCCTCCTGGGGCATGCCCCAGTTCACACACTTCAAGAACTTTGTCAGGGCCTGGTGGACGTGAGGAGAGGGAACATACAGTAGACCAGTGGTTTTCCAACATTTTCATGTCACGGACCCATAAAGACTTTGTGCCAGGGACCCCCAGAAGAGAAATACATATCCAGATCCAGATAAAATATGCTTAAAGTTGTTAAAATGTTTGTGATGCTAATGCTATATTAACCTTTTTTCCCCCTTTAGCACCTTTTAAGAGTAAAAGGTGCTAAAGGGACACCATCACAATATATCACTATGACAGCTGAAGACTGAACCATCTTTGTTGTGTCTCAGAAACGCTACTGAAGTTGTGCTGTGAAAACCTTACAGCAGCACATTCATAGATTTTACGCATGAATGCGTTTGTCAAAATAGTGCTTTTGACTTCAGGAAATATGAATCAGACTGACTCATTGGCAGCTATAGATATAGCATAGGATGTAACAGGATGCTGCATGCTCGCACATTGTAGGAACACAGAAAAGATAAACAGACAGTAAGGAGAACTTTGTCAATATGTATTGTAATTGTTGTTTCTAGATCAGCATTGATCTGAAATGCACATCAACAGTGTGATAGAATGTATTAGAAACGTGATGACTTACTCACTGTACTCACTTCCCTATAAATTAACAGAAGTAAGTACGTAGAGAAATGAACAGCACAGACCCACCTTCTCCTGTGTAGTGAGGTAATATCTGAACTTCCACACCAGGTCCTGTTCCTCAGAGCTCAGCTGCTTGGTTGGAGGATAATTCACGATGGTCTGTAAGGCACCAGGTACAATGTGTTTACACAAAACACTGAAACGTCAACCTCAATGAAGATGAGCTCCACCTGTCCAAACAATACTCAACTAAACCTTTTAACATTCTCTAGCAAGAATTTCAACCTGGTTGACAAAATATTTTGTTTCAGTTTGCAAACGAAAAAGAATAATTTTAATCTGCAGAATGTTTAGAGTCCATGTTCCTGGTGGAAGCTACTGCATGGCACCATGGATAAACAAATATAAAAAGGGTAGTGCTGCCACCAAAACAGACACATTTAATCTGTAGTTTGGGGTATAAGCAAATAATATTCCAAATAGCAAATCTTCAATCTGCAAATTAAACTATTTCAGAATGTATGTCAATATAACCTAAATATACGTTCAAAATGATCCCAGATTGGGCATTTAACAAACCAAATCCCTAGACCGAGTAAGTTTTAAATGTTATTTTTTAAACCTTGAAATGATAGAGAAAGGTACAACTCAATATTACAAGCGGGTGCTGCTTTAGTCCAGGAGTCTTCAACGTTTTTCAGGCCAAGCATACTCAATACTTAAACTTTGGCTCTGTACTTGGTCTGCTCTTTTCCCCTCTACACCAAATCTCTCCGAAACCACAAAAAGCTCACAACGCGTCAGAGTGAGGTTGTAGATCGACTATTTTCAGCAAATATTTCCCCTGAATAGCGATGCTAGTTGTTAAAAGCAATTGGTTTTGATAGCACATCTTGCAATGGGTCTGGTCCACAAGATTCGATGAACCACCAAGATACCCATGTACCTGTCTAAATACTTCCTTAATGTCAACGAAGTCCACACCCACAACACCAGAGGGAGTTCAACTAACCATGTGCAACCCAGATTCGGGGGACTAAATTATTTTCGCTCCTATGCCACCAAAATGTGGAACACCCTACCAACAGTCATTAAGACATGCAAATCCCTTGACTCCTTCAAAACCACTCTCAAAGGGCACCTACGGATGGCTGCAATTCGAAACTGGTCCCCGTAAAATCTGAATCCCCCACCCACCCCTTTTTCCACCCTCACTGTATGTTTTTTTTCCCTTCTCTGATGATGATTTCCTGTTTTATGGCTATATAGAAGTATATATTTGTACATCTCTAAATGTTATGAATTGAACATAGTGGACCCTATTGTAAACAAGTGTAATGCTTTATGGTTTCGTCCACAGTTAACAGTTTCGTATTGAGTTTGTGCCAAATCACACAAAGATTTGGCAGTTCCCCTGAAGTAACTCCCCTGGCCTAGAGGTCCCGGAGGCTGTTGAAGAGCCGTCTTTTGGTCCATTCAGTGACACTGTGCAGTAACTCACATTGAGCTGGTCTCGAGTGGCAGCGTTGGGCTTCAGGTCGTGGTCTGAGGGGCCACTACGTAGGCTACGAGCCAGCTTGTGATGCTTACTCTCCACAAGGTTCTCCTGCATTAGGGCAAAAGGGAACTCAGCTTTTATCATCATCATCGGCAAACTGATATGTTCATTTGGATGTTTTGAAGAAGTGTGTCAGTAAATGCATACCTTCAAGTGTGTTCATGTTTAAATTAACTGAACCATATAAAATAAAATAAAAATCACACTTGTGTGAAGTGAGAGGCACTCTTATCATCATAAGACCCAAGACTGGCGGTCTATCTAAAGGCCTTTACACTCACACTGCACATTCCGTGCTCAGCCAATCAAATCATCACAAAAGTCATTCCGGCAAATCACTTTTGGCGTCTTTACTTTTCTGCCCTCACTTTTATCTTCAATTTGTACTTTGCTCAGCCAATAGCTGGGCATAGGAGGGGCTATTTAAACATCCTTTAAAAAAATAAAAAGTAAAAAAAATTGAATTTCAAGATTTTCACTCTCACCACATATCTCTCATCACACATCTGTGGGTCAGGGACTTTGACAATGTCACAGCTGGTCAGAACTGGTGACGTTTCATCTCCATCCTGAGGGGGAGGGGTGACAATCATCAATACATCATCACCACCATCGTACATCTGCATAGCAAAGGGCATGTGTGTATGAAAATGCACATACCTTTTCATAATAGACAATACTGTATTCCTTGTCATTCTTTTTGACACGCGGAAACTCCACCATGAGGTACATGAAGTTGGAGCTCCGCTTCTCACTCTGGGGAGACATCAAATCATGACCCAACATCAAATCAATGTCACGGTTTCCTCATAACAAAAATATAGTAGTGTTATGGAAACATTATTGGATGGATGGATGCTACCGTAGCAGAGTATCTGGCGCAGTCTATTCTTTATTTCCTTTCTTTAAAGCCAGCTGATTATGTTCACAGATAACCTAGTTCTGGAAGGACGGTCTAAGCAAGACTAATTTATATTACTCAGTAGTATGACAGTGTTGCTTGCTGGAGAGAACTGATTTTCAAGCTAACAAGTAACAACGTGTCACATAGGCCTAAGTCATACCATGCGGTGTCAGCTGACTGTGAGCCTATAATTCCCATCACTCTCCACACCGACTGGCGGTCTATCTAAAGGCCTTTACACTCACACTGCACTCTCTATGCTGACATGATAATGATAATGAACTTTATTTATATAGCACCTTTCAAAACAAGGTTCCAAAACGCTGCACAGAGCAAGGTTATAAACAGCAGATAAGAAACGACAATCAAAAACAATATGAACATTAGTGTGTATATACAAACTAGGCTATAGAAGGTGGGTTTTCAAACGTGACTCAACGTGTGCCACCATCTACCCGTTTCACCCAAGCCTCCGTCTGCTTTAGTTCCGCTCTATATGCAAAACATCCGGACTGAAATGTAGTTATGTCAAATGACACTGTTGTGTTGGCATGCACTCATGATTAGGCAACTGTGTGACATATTGGTGTCGGGGTGAAATATTTCAAGGGAACAGTATACAGACAGGAAAGGGGGAGAGAGATGGGGAGTGACACGTGGCAAAGGCCGTCGGGCTTGGGAGTCGAACCCGCGGCACGCCGTCCGGCAGGCTTGGCAGCCTAGGTGCCCAGACGGTTGAGCTAACCGTCCGGGACAATATTTCAACTTTGTTTAAAAAAAAAAATGACTACTTTAGTTCTATGGGAACACAGCTTCTTTTTTCCATTTCCTGAAAAGTCATATTTTTACATAGGTTACCACAATATAATATTCTACATTTTACATACATGTAAACTTCATTTTAACTCTTTTTATCTCTAATATTATTATATACACACTTTTGTAGACCATTGTAAACCTAACCTCTTGAGGTGTGTGTGTGTGTGTACTGTGACTGTATGTATACTGTATGTACTGTATTAAAAAAATCCCCTTTCTATAAATGCCCTTTCCCAAATACCTCATTAATCATTTCAATCTCTCTGAAGGTCAGACGGTCGAGCCAGTCCACCTTCACCATGTGTCCCTGGCGATGGGCCTTTGTCAGCTGGGTGGAGACAGAGAGGTCATAAGGGTCAGGCCAAAAGACAAGAAATGGAGGGTAGGACAACAGAAAAATGGAGAGAAAGGTGTTTCGGAAACTTTCAGGGAATTAGTACATGAATGAAAAGCATGGCACACAGTGTGCAGACTACTACATCTTGCGTGGCATGATAACACAGCTCCAATCACGTATAGCGGCAAGTGATGCATTAAAAAGAAATACAATACCAAAAATACAAGATCAAATACATTATGATGAGTAACATGGGGCAAGCAGGCAAACACTAGGCAAGGATAAGCTTACTGCAATTCCACAAGCTCCCAATTATTACAACTATTTATATGAATGAAGCCAGGTCTCGTGGATAACTCTTGACGCTTACATGCAATTCTAGCATAGAGGCATTAAAATGGTCAACAATAAAAGATCTAAGTCAACATCAAGTGACGGCCTGTGTCTCTTTGGGCTAATTGACTAGTCATGGCCATCCCTAACACACACATACACTGTAACATCTACTCACGCAATGAAGAACAGAAGGTCACTATAAGAACCTAGTATGTGTGATGCTTTCACAAACACAGGCAAACATATTATAGTGTATGCTGAAAGTGTCATTGTACAGATATTCAACTGTTAGACGGATGTTAGGTTCTTAGCTTGCTTAAGATCCTTGATGACTATTTCTATGTATTTGATGTATTGCCATGTGTTGTTCTTGCTTACTGTAAATCGCTCTGGATTAAGAGCTTCTGCTAAATGCCTAAATTGTTGAAAAGGCCACTCCAATCCTACTTGCAGTAGCTGCCAGATGGCTCGGTTTTTCCACATTGGACAATACATTTAATTGTCAAAAGTAAAATATAAAGATCTAAATCAATGTAGTACACTACTATACGACAAAAGTACAGTATATTGAGATTGTCACGATGCTGTAAACCCAAACCACCTGGAAATCCACACACCCGCTCAGCTCTAGTTCACACACATTCCGCATTCCAAACGTCCACTCCACCTTTTGTACTCACATCACCGAGTACCTCCAGGTCAGGTTCCTGGAACAGACCATGGTTTAGACAGGCCACTCTCACTCTCTCACATAGGATCAGTCACACGTACTGTAGTTAGGGCTGGGCAATATAGCCATATTATATCCATACCGTGATTCGTGATATGAGACTAGATATCATTTGGAATTCTGGATAGCATATTGTGACACGAGACTAGACATCATCTGGAATTCTGGATATCATATTGTGATACGATATTGATATGGGATATGAAAATAAAATCAATCATGACGTAAGTGTGGCAGTTTCGAAAATATCCGATCTGCAAGTTCACAATGGCTCTTACCTGCAACGTTTCAGATTTTCTTTTTAGAGAAAATGGATATCATCACAATATTGATATTGAGGCATCTATGGCCCAGCCCTAGTGTACTATAGTGCTGTATCTTCGTCTCCTTTACAGAAACACATGCCATTCTCCCCTTCTCTCTCACCTCTCCTCCTCTGTCCCCTACAAACATACTCGCTGTCCTCCATCTAAAAGAAAAGGGTACACATCCTACTGTACCTTGGCCAGTCTGCCCATCTGGTCCTCTGACAGGCTGCTGCTGGTACGTCCTGGCGTGGTGGTGGGTTCACCTCCGTCCCCCTCCACTCCTGGCCACACTTTCAGGTCATGCATTCCTTGACGGAACATTCTGCAGTGCCACACAGAGACAGGAAAGAGTTCAAGCATTTCAACCCAGCGTCAGGTTATGATCCGCCATTTTGGAAAACATGAAGGCTATTTTTAGAAATAGACTGAATAGGAAAACATTTTATCGCCACAAATTATGGTCACGTTTTAACCACTTAAACCTGATATACTTCAGTTGACCAGGGTACCGCTAGCCTGGGAGGCGTACCATTTCGGCTTTATAATCCGGATGGGGGCGGATGATAACTTAACGTCATGTTGTTAGTCTCGTTTGTAGTCATCAGGCCGGAACCCCGAAACCGCAATCAGAATTACCCAAAATAATTCCCTGCATCATCATTTTAGGGCCTACCTAATAAAAGCCTTGATGTGGCGTATGAATTTGACAAGTTTCTTCCAAGTACTTTTTGGAATAGTTTGTTTGGTATATCCATATTTTATTACAACTTATGATGGTCATGCCCAGAATTGGGACACTAGAGTTACTGGTTAAAGAAGCATAGAATGAAGAGCATTAACATTTTATTTACTAAACTGTCCCATGTCTCATAGTCATGATAAATATACTGTATTGCTGGTTACTGCTGGGAGTGGGACAGACTCACTCACCCATATTTTCCAAAGAGTGTGACAGTAGTCCCTCCGACAGGGACCGCTCGTCCTGGTCCATAGACGTCCCACACGGTGAGGGCAACCTGGGTGCTCTGAGGCAGGTCTGGGTACTTCACTGGCAACCTCAGCCACTCATTCCAGCTGCACATAGGAGAGGGACACAGTGAGGAGAAGATGAATAAGGATTTAAAAAATAATAATCATAAAAATGACCTATTTTACCCCACGCAGGAAATCACATTTTTAGTTTTTTTATGTCGTTTGTGTGCTTCTCAAGTGAGCGTGTGGGGGAGGGATAAGGGGTCTTGCTCAGGGACACCTCGACCGGGTCCAGGAATCGAACCTGGGACCTAATGCTTTGCTTTCCAGACGGCCTCTATAATCATTCCGCTATGGCCGCCCTAAACAAATTCCACCCAGTCCGGGAATCGAACTGGGGACTCGCTGTTAGAGATGCGGCCACTGATCGGTGATCGGCCGATTTTCACTCCAAATGACTCGATTGGTGATCTGCAATATACCTGATCTGGAGAAACCGATCTGTTATACCTTTTAAGTGGTATAATGAAAAGTTAATCAAATTTAAATTGAAAATAAGAAGTCAATCAGATACAGTATATAGTATAATTTTGCAATGTTGCATCTTTGTGACAGGCCTAAACATTCTCCCCTTCCCCTCCCACACACACACAGGAACAGTTTTGACATAATAATTTTGGAAATATTCAAATTCTCCCCTTACGAACAAGACTGGTATCGGCCGATCGTGAGAAAAACAATTGGTGATTGGGACCACAATACCTGATCGGAGCACCTCTACTCGCTGTCAGGCATCATCAGAGCCTACAGTATGTGGTACGCACTTTAACCACGCGGCTATCGGCGCCGCCGAAGTTGAAAGTGTTGGAAGTCACCGTGTGTTTAATGCCCTCCAAATACATTTATTTCAAGTTTTAAAACAACAAAGACAGTTGCCATCTGTTCATTGTTAAAAGTGGAAAAGAAGGCATACAGCATTTGGTGAGAGCAGAGGTGAAGTGAGAGAGCTTTAATGGTGTAATTGTACAGTAGATTCTTGGAGAAAGCAGCATTAGCTATCAGAGAATGGAACATTTTTCGATACAGTACAGTACTTTGTGAAATGTTTAAGGCTTAAGCGCTTTACTTGGACATAAAAAGTGCAGACCTAGTACTTACATCAAATTATTGTCCAAGCCACTTAACTATTAGGATATGCAAAGAATGAACCTTTTAGCTTGGCGGTTCTCAGAGTGGGGTCTAGGGACCCTCAGTGCTCCTTGGAGGGGTTCCAAGGACCCTTACAGGTCTGAAACTCTGATGGTGTACAAATGAAATACACACTCAAAGTTATGGGGGTCCTTCAAAATTTAAAAAAGTTGAGAACCACCAGCTTGTTTTAGCTGGTGGTATTCGGGCTACCAATAGAGATAGGGACTCACTTCCAACGTGTGCTGAAGGCCTTGTAGGAGGTGCGTACGGGCAGTGCGAGGGGCTTGCCCTCGGCAAACACCTGACAGGTAACGTAAAGGTCTGAGCAGTTCTCCTGGTAGAGGCCTGAGAACCGTAGCATTGGGTCGTCAAGCAGCGCCTTGTAGCTCTTTTGCTCTCTCTTGCCCTCTAGACTGCCACTGGAAAACAGCAGAAGAGAGACATAGGGGGGATGTGAGGCAAAAAGAGGTTTGAACATCATTCATTCACTCAAAATAGGATGCAGAAACTGTAATTACATTCAAGTGTGTGTCATACAAGAGATTTGTAAGAGAAAAAACATTTCTCCCATGTTTATCATAATGTATATATTATTGTTTATGCTGTCCTGGTGTGCGTTTAGAAGAATACAAACTTTTGGAGCAGCCTGCAACTAGTGTGTGCTCACCTGATGAAAATCACAATATTACAGATTATATTATGATAGTAGTCACTGCTATAGAGTGTTTGTTCAGGTTCTCCGTCTCTCCAGCGCTTCAGTATACAGAAGACGCATCTTCAGGTTGGGATACCAATTGTATATATAGCTTTGAGTATGTAACAGCCGTTGGCTGTTTTTGTGATTAATGATGATGAGTATATATAGAGCTGATGCTATCATCTCTATATATTTATTAGTAGGCTTGCTTAGCTGGTACTAGGTTATAGGAGGAGTGCCTATTATGTTGCCTGGTACTGGTTGTTGCTTCTGTCCCCTGCAGGTGCTGAGCATTTGTGTCCCTAATGTGTTGCCGTCCTGAGGAGGGCCTGGCTTGGAGCCTGATCAGCCCTCTGATTGGTCCTGTGGCAGCTCAGGCCTCGCTTCCTGGACTATTAAGCAGTTATAAACCCCTAGACTTAAACAGTTCGTAACAGAGTACAATGAAGTGTACTTGGTTGGGAAGAATCAAGGCCAATGTGAGTCATGGCAATCGGATTCGGGAACAGTTTGAATCAAACGGACTCAGTGTGAATCTTATCTGCCCTTAGGGTAGACGACAGCAACTTGCAATGGGCCTGGTCTACTCTACAAGATATGCTACGGCTACACCACAAAGACACGACACCCAGGCATGTACCTGTCAAACTACTTCCTAAACGTCGTCCAGTCACGATCACAACACCAGAGGACTGAAGGAGCACCACCAATTACGTTCAACCCAGATTTGGCTCAAACAAGGGGCTAAACAAACTCTCGCTCCTATGCCACAAACATATGGATTGCTCTACCAACAAAACGTCAAGGAATGTGAATCCCTACTCTCCTTCAAAAAACGCTCTCAAAGAGAAAGGTGGCTGTAATTTGAAAGTGGCCCCAGTAAAAAGCCAAAGTCCCCCCTTCCCCGTTTTGATTTCTAACCATTTACAGTATATGATGCGTTTGCATAGCACTGTATGCCATTAAATGTTCTGATGAATTGAATATGAAGGACCTCAATGGAAACAAGACATAGGCTTTCTTGGGCTTTAAATCCTCTTAGCAGACCTTGTATTGAACTGTACTTCCCTGTGCTTTCTGCAAACTGTTAATAAGTATTCAATCAATCAATCAGAACTCATACAGGACACATAATATTGAACAGTATGATAGGCCCGCTCTACTATACATTTGTACAATGAGTATTTACTATTCTTATTATTATAAGAGCATGATAGGGACCACAAAATTCAAACGAATGCACACAGTTGAAAGCATAATTATTATTTATCTTATAAATATTCAATGTCTTTGGACCTGTATCCTGGACAGCTGGACTATCTGTTTCTGTTAGATTTGTTCCACTTACAATTTCACTTGCTTACCATTATGTGTCCTGTATGAGTTCTGATTTATTGATTGAATACTCAACTGTGTGCATTCGTTTGAATTTTGTGGTCCCTATCATGCTCTTATAATAATAAGAATAGTAAATACTCATTGTACAAATGTATAGTAGAGCGGGCCTATCATACTGTTCAATACAACGTAAAATATCAAAGTACGGTATAGTAAAATGTGCCATGAATATAAGATGCTAGAGTGAACAGCAGCAAATTAATTTAGGTGCTGTGGATGAATAAATACTTTTTGTACAAGTACCACTGCTGCACCTCTAGCAATGATTATTCTCAGAATAGTGTTTTAACAACACTTTTTGTTTTAATACAAACATATCAGGCATAAGGTAAAAACAAGTACATTTTGTTACAATGTGGATCTGGATCATTTATGAGCTTGTTAGCAGGGTCAGGACTGGAGACTGGGTGAGCTGTTCACATGATAACACCAACAACAGGACAACTGTGTCTGTGTGTAAATTAAGGCCCTCACAAGTTCTGCATGTAATGAGATCTGTACTCTGTAGCTCGAGTCATGAGCAGGGTTTTAGGTAGTAAGGACTACATAATCAGATTACAGGAAATAACTAACAACTGCATAATCAGCCAGGATTTCATCTGGAAAATAAGAAGGAAGCTTTTTTGTATTAATATAATTGCCATTTTCAACCCCCAGTCCCCACCCACCCAGGCCAGGAGAGCTGCAGATAGTCTGGCTCCCCTCCCCACTGTCCCAGTAGTCCACACCTCACCTTCTGACCCCCTGGCCAGGCTGGCCTGAAACCTTCCCAAATCCGATTGACTGATTTGATAGGCTGGGAGGTGGGTTCGATGGAGCTGTTGATGGGTTGTTGATTATGGGGAGGAGGCATACTGGTCTGGTCAGTGGTCGTGACTGGTCAGTGATTGTGAAATGGGATAGATGGGGCACATACATTTTATTTTCCTATCGTTTATCTGTGCATGATGGGTGTGATTGTTTTGAGATTATTAAAAAGTGAAACAGGATATATTCGCAAAACTCAAATATATATTTATATATTTTTGGTATTTAAAAAAAAAAAAGGTGCAAGTTTGATTTTGCAGTAATGTTTTTTGTAATCCAAGAAAGGTCTACTCGTGACCTTGTTGCCACACACTGTAATGTAATACCCAACAAACAATCATATTGACAAACTTGTATGCAGTAATTTATTAATAATATAATACCACGCTTTAGGTCCGAATTAAAGTATACATACACTGCCCGACACACACACACACACACACACACAGACAGACAGACAGACACACAGACAGAGAGAGAGAGACACACACACAATCATGTCAAGTCACAAGACTGGTTACACGGATTAAGTGGTTGTACTTGTATTGTTAAGGCACTTACACATACGATACAAAACTCACATTTTCAGTTGAACATTAATGTCCAGGTCACAACTGTAGACATAGTTGAACTTGTCCGTGTCCATCTTCAGACGGTAAACAACACTGACTCTAAACAAGAAAACATGAAATCGCCGACGGACACTCAGCGAGTGGTGGCTGGCTGGGGACTGCTGCGACAAGGCCTCGGATCAGTGCACGAAGATTAAACAATATGTCACTCACGGTTTGACGAACACACGTCCAAGTCTAACAAGAGCAGACCTAAATGTCCCCTGTGTTCACGGTAAAGACAAGATAATTACAGCCACACCAACACGCATGATTTGATGTTATATATATATATTATATATATCTGCTGCTGTGTGCACAAAACAATACACAGGATGGAACACCGAATGCCCCTAACCAGGCAAAACTAGTAGCTGGCCGATGCACCGCGAACGCAAAGCCCAAAAGGCCAATCCGGGTCGATCACGCCGCTCGTGCATCGATCTGTCGAGTCTGAAACGTCAAGGAAGGAAACGAGACCGGGGCGGAGTTTCAAGTATTTTAACTTTAAAGGGACAGCGTGTTCTGGTTCTGACAGAAATTTATGAAAATAGATCTACAAAAGCTCAGACACAACCACCAGTGGATTCATTCCGAGCATGTAAATCTGTTATTATTTTTTTACTCAAATATATAAATAGGAATGAATAGAAAATAATAAATAAATAATAATAACTAAATAGAAATATAAACTCAGTCCATCTCGCCCCAAGTACATTGTTATTGTTTTTGATTGACACAGGTAAAAAGCAATAGTCAAAAGGATGAACACAAGAAAGCCTGAAGGCTTCTTCCCATTGATTGTGGAATTTGTGGTCCTTTCAAGACATGAATAATATGTTAGTTTACATGAATGTTTCTATGACTTCATTCAACAATCTATCGATCTCCATCTAGGATCATAAGAAAAAGTGCCCTTCTGGGCACAGGTCTCCACCAGGAGGATAAGAGTGTGTGTGTGATGCTTGGCAAAATGTTTAGGAGCAATATAAACGTGCGTGTGTGTGTGTGTGTGACGCGGCTTGGCCTGTTGTAGCGCCACCATGAGGCTGATTTGAAAACTGTCAAGTGGCATTTCTTCCAAAGCCTAGTGGGAATATGCATGCACAGTTTCACCACAATCGGACGCTGCGTTTAGTAGTTGTGGCGATTTGTACAAAACAGGTACAAGGCGGGCTACTCCTGAAAAGTTTAGAAGCCAATTGTAGCCAATAAGGGTGGATTATGAGAAATCAAACAAACCCGTCTTGATCACATGACTATGGAGAGCATGTGTACCGATTTGCGTGAAATTTGGATAAAATCTGAAGGAGTAATATTAGAAAATGTGTTTAACATATGTCGGCCTCCTGGTGGCGCTATAAAGAGCAGATGTGAAAAATTCCAGGCAAAGGTTTTTCCTTGGCTTCTAGGGAGTTGGCATACAAAGTTATCCACAGATCCGTGCAGTTAGAGGTAAAAACACTTTTTGGCCAGTTATAGCGCCACCATGAGGCTGAGTTGAAAATGTTCATGTGGCATTTCTTCCTCGGCCTAGTGGGAATGTGCGTGCACAATTTCACGGATATCACACGATGTGTTCATGATTTGCAGCATTTTGTTTGAAACTGAGCACTCCTGCGAACTTTGGAAGCCAATCTTAGCCAATCAGGATGGAGTCTGAGAAATCTGAAACACCCGTTTCGTTGAATGGCTCTAGAGAGACTGTGTACCAATTTGCGTGATGTTTGGACCAAATCTGTAGGTGTACTGTCAAAGCGGCCTCCTGGTGGTGCTATAACAGGCCGTTCTGGAAATTTTGGGGCAGAGGTTCATCGTTGGCATCCAGGGAGTGTGTGTGAAAAATGTGGCATCGACCGGGTTAACGGTGCCGGAGATTAGCTGTTCACAGACGGAAGGACGGATGGACGGACGGACACACGGACACACGGACGGACGGACGGAGTGCAAAACATACTCTCTCCCCATGCCTTCGGCCTGGTGGAGACAATGACTAGAATAAGCTACTTCAGACAATTTAATTGCTAAATGATTCACATTGTTCTATCCATTGGCAAATCATCAACGTGTATGATATTACATTTTAGACCTAGGTACATTTTGCTTTTTTAACATGATGTGTCGAAATTTTACTTTGACCTACAAAAACAGTTTTTTGTGTAAAATAATGTTTTCTACTTTCCCCATGTGCTTCCCAACTTCACAGCCAGGTGTAAATGATGGATGCTTACTAGATTTAAGCTCCCCTACAGTACCAGTGCATTCTGGTATTGTGAATCAATGCACCAACTTCAGTGTTTACTGACTGACCTAGCTGACCTATAATCACAATATATAATAGCACAGTGAGTCCCCCAGGGGTCAGATTTCGTGTTTTGTTTTTTAATATAGCATCAACATCAGCTGTAGCCACTATAAACCCTATACACATCGGCTATTTGAAACTATCCGATCTACGAGCTTGTTGATCAGCAAATCAACAAATCAGACCTTTAAACTCAGTCAAATACATTTCAAATCATATGAAATAAAACATTGGGTCTTTAGTAGGGTCAAGGAGTAAACAGTGATGAAGAAGAACAGCAGAGGAAAAAACACAAAAGTCAGTTGGCAGTGAAAATCAGAACAGCGCCACAGCGCGTTGAGAAATGTCTCCGTAGTGATTCATCAGCACTAGGGCCGTTGAGCTAAAGAATCCGCCAGAATGTTCCATTTGTACACCCTCAGAGTTAAATTAACCTTGATTTTACAATATAAATTGGGGGTCCCAGAGATAGAAATGCCATTAAATGGGTGTCCGTGGATGGACCGTGGACTAATTCATGAGAAACTAGCCCTAACCGTAACCTCACAAAAACAAGTAATCCGTGTTTGTTGGAAAAACATCAGAGGGGTTTGAACCCATGAAGTTATAAAGTTCGGATTCAAAGTCGGGTGTCTAGACCGCTAGAACACTGATGACACTGTCAGGATGGGGATCACGTTCTGTATTGACGATTTAAGCCGTGACGTAACCCGCTCTTCCAGAGCCACTTCCGGGTCTTACTCAAGGAAGCTTCCACACCATATATTTTCTTTGTCATAGACACTTGTACAGTTACATTAATAATTCTACTCGGGTTGGAAGCACTAAGGCCCATTTTAACCATCAATGGCTTCCTTTCTGAAAAATAACGTAATTGTAAAAAGATTCACGCGTTGCTAGTATTTACAATGAGAAGCGGATGGGATCTGGTGCCTACTAGTACCCGGATGTAACGTAGTAGGTAGGACTACAAATGACTACAACAAACACGCGGGAAAAACGCAAACTCGCGGGGAAAACTCGTGGGCGGAGCCTCACACCGGAAGGAAGTGACGCCCCCCTTCAAATACGACGCAGACACAGTGATGCGGGTTTGATGATCACAGTTTGTTGATAGTGCCATCGTGCTCTTCGTCTGCAGGTAAATCATTTATGTTACTTTAATACTTAACGCTGTTTTTGTTGTTGTTACTTGTTATGTTATTTATATATACTATGTATCTACACCAATGTTCAACCGTGTTCCTGTAGTGGATTCGTTAGTGTCCTCGCTTTGTAATCACGAGTGCCCGAGTTCTAGTCCCGGTCGAGGCATTAGTCTTTTTCCTTTTTACCAACCAAACAAACGAAATACATTTCACATCTGGTGGTCCGTGGATCAATAAATAATCGACTAGATGTGAAAAGAGTATTGTTTGTTGTTTGGTTGGTAAAAGGACACAGATTCTTTGAAATTGGCGGGAAGCAAACAAACACTCTTTGGATTTGGTGGGAATCGAACCCGGGTACCCATGTTAACAAAGCAAAGTCTGTAACCACCACATTTATATACAAACAAACGACCAGAAGTAGCAGTCTTCTACTTTCTCCAATTCTGTAGTTTTTTGGAGATTAAGTAATGCAGATGCTTAACGACAATTAAACTATTGAGAGTGTAAAGATCTACTATTGGGGTCCATTTGGTTACCTAAATTAAATTGCTCTGTATTGTGACAGTAATCATTGCTATAGTGTGTGTTCAGTAACAGTGTTAAATAGCTCTATAGTGTGACAGTAATCATTGCTATAGTGTTTGTTCAGTAACGGAGGTCTACCGGTCTCTCCAGCTTTTTGTTGAACAGAAAAAGCATTTTCTGAAACTGGAATTTTATCCAATCAGGAACGCAGTCAGGATACAGATTAAACAAGTGGAATAACACCCATGACCGGGAAACCCCGTGCAGCTGGGCTTTAACATTGAGCGCTCGGTTGCATACGTCACCCCGGACCTCAAAGTTGAGGTCCGGAGGAGGGACTTCCGGCAGTCTTCCGGGTGCTTCAAAACGCCACTGAGCAACTTCCACTGACATGAATAGCTGGGGGGGCGGAGCTTCGCGCCAGTTCAGTCTATCCTTTTATATACTCTATGGGTTTCCCGGTCATGAATCCACGGGTCCGCCTGTAGTCCCTCCTCCTACCACTAGGGAGGAGAGCTTCAACGTTGAATAGCCTCACTGGCCCCTTGGGCAAGACCTACGCTGAAAAGACTATCAGCGGAAGTGGCGGAAGTGTTGCGTGTAAGATAACTACGTCACGCGGTGCGGCTGTGTTTACTAGTCCCCACCGAAACAAGGAAATGACGTTGATGCTTTACAAATCAGTTCACATTCTCCGCGAATGAAACAAGTGTTGTGATTGGTCGGGAAAATATCGTATCCGGGGGAAATACATCTGATGGATGTTCCGGAGGATACGTCCGCCGATAGCTTCTTTGCCTTACGTTGTGACCAGGCTCTTCTTTTCGCAGAAAAGTAAGCCTGGGACCGAGGCTAGTGGAATAAGCCTATCTCACAGAATCTCCCCGCCCCCCCTAAATACGCCCCTTTCGGGGTTAGTGGTGATAGCGTGACGTCACTCCATAGACGCCTATTAGGCCTATCTCACAGCCCGCTTTTCACGCCCACTTCCGGTAAATAGTGGTGTCATTAACATTAGCATTTACACGTTTTTTTCTCTGGAGAATCTAAGTACATTTTCTAATGTAAAAATGTGACAGACCAATATTATTATGAAGCAAACAAGATGGTAAATCAGCTCGAACAGATAGAACAAACCTTACCTTGAGAAAACAAAAGTTGTAGACTTCTTAAATTACCTCTGTTAACATGTAGCGTCTATGGAGTGACGTCACGCTATCACCACTAACCCCGAAAGGGGGCGTATTAAGGGGGGCGGGGAAATTCTGTGAGATAGGAACTGGAACATTAAGCTCATAAATAGCTACTTTCTCCTGATTGGCTGAACATTTGTCACCTACCTGAAATGTCTTTTTTTTTAAACCCTTTTCTATTTATTAAAGAGCTGGAGAGACATGAATATTCCTGTTACTGAACACACTCTATAGCAATGATTACTGTCACAATATAGAGCTATTTAACACTGTTACTGAACACACTCTATAGCAATCATTACTGCACAATATAGAGCTATTTAACACTGTTACTGAACACACTCTATAGCAATGATTACTGTCACAATATAGAGCTATTTAACACTGTTACTGAACACACTCTATAGCAATGAATGATTACTGTCACAATATAGAACTATTTAACACTGTTACTGAACACACTCTATAGCAATCATTACTGCACAATATAGAACTATTTAACACTATTACTGAACACTCTCTATAGCAATCATTACTGCACAATATAGAACTATTTAACACTGTTACTGAACACACACTATAGCAATTATTACTGTCACAATAACTTTGTAATGCTACTGATGTTTGTGTGCAACATTTGAGCAGACAGGCCTTATTTATGTCAATCAATCAAGTCACCTTAATTCAAGTGATAGATTATATACAGGGGCATGCCATGTGGTCTACCTGCACAGCCTTTGTGATCTACTGGTAGATCACGATGTACCTTTTTGGGCACCCCTGCAATACAGGATTCCTGTCCAGAATTGTTTTATTAAATATAGAGGGTTTAAGTCGTTCTGAATTTATGTGTGTTTCTTTTTCTGTCTTTCTTTCTTAGGACGGAGATCAAGGTAGACACTGTAGGAAGGCTCTAGCCAGCCAGCCCCGCCAGTCAGCCAGTGTAGAAAGTCAGGCTGCCAAGCCAGCGCACTTCAGCCATTGCAGCCAAGGGTTAGGGTTAGTCAGCTCAGCCAGGCCTCTCTCGAGGCCTGGCTCTCTGTCTGCCTGGACCGGTCTGCCCCGCCCTGCCTTGCAGCAACAGAACCAGCTGGCCTGGCAAGCCAGCCAGCTCAGAATGCGAGCTCAGCAAGCCAGCGCAGCGAAAATCTTTACAAGCCCAGACTCAGGATGTCCAGCAGACAGCCAGGGTCTCCTACCTGACAGCCAACAGTCAGCCAGACCAGACCCGCATTTGCAGCAAGCCAGGCTCTCAGCCCTAACAGTGCAGTGCCTTTGATTAGTCATCCAAGCCAAAGGGTAGGGTTTGACTGCCCGGGCCCAGTGCAGTGCCCTTGATTAGTCATCCAAGCCAAAGGGTAGGGTTTGACTGCCCGGGCCGCCTGCCAACTGCCAATGCTTTCCTGCGACCCTTCCTGCTTGCCAAGGTCTGTCACAAACTTTCTGTCCTGTCCTGGCCTGAGTCTGAGTCTGGGCTTGTACATTTTTTTCGCTGCGCTGGCTAGCTGAGCTCGCATTCTGAGCTGGCTGGCTTGCCAGGCCGGCTAGTTCTGTTGCTGCAGGGCGGGGCAGACCGGGCCAGGCCTCAAGAGAGGCCTGGCTGAGCTGACTAACCCTAACCCTTGGCTGCCTCGGCCGGCCTACCTGCATGCCTCGGCCGGCCTGCCTGCCTGCCTGCCTGCAACTTGAATGAGGTGTGTAAACATTTATTTCACGGGTTCTCCAGGTGTTTTTTGAAGGAGAGTGTCCTGTCCAGTGTAACTCCAAGTTTCATGGGGTGGGTATGGTTGGAGAGTTTGTGACCATCCCAAGTGACGCTCAGTTCTTTTTTCACGTCTCGGTTCCTCAGGTGGAAGCTGCATAGTTGGGTTGTTGATGGGTTGGGTTTCAGGTGGTTGTATTGTAGTAGCTTGACATTTCTTGGAGGGCACTTTCAAGGACAGATGCAATCTTCTGGAAGTCTGCTTGTTGGGTGGTAATGCAGAGGTCGTCGGCGTAGATGAAACGCTGGCATTCTGTGGGTAGTGGCTGGTTGTTTGTGTAGATATTGAAAAGGAGGGGGGCGAGCACGCTACCTTGTGGGAGGCCGTTCTTTTGGGCTTTCCATTTACTCCTCTGGTCATTTAACTGGACATAGCAGCGCCTGTTGTTGAGGAGGCTTTTCCTGACCATTGTGCTGTGTTGGACAGTGTCGTAGGCAGCAGAGAGATCTCTGAATGCTGCTCCAGTTATTTGTTTTCCCTCAAACCCATCCTCAATGTGTTGGGTGAGGTTGAGCTCTGTCCAGCACAGGAGCGGCCGGGACGGAAACCAGCTTGGTCTTTAGTCAGCTTGGTGTCTATGAGTGGCATGAGGCGTTGGAGTAGCAGCCTCTCATAGAGCTTGTAGGTGATGCAGAGGAGGGAAATGGGTCGGTAGCTCTTTGGGGATAATGGGTCTTTGCCGGTTTGGGGATTGCAACCACTTTGGCCTTTCTCCAGACAGAAGGGATGGTTTTCTGTGCCATGCATGTGTTCAGCATCCCCACAAGCCAGGTCTTTGCGTTAGGTCCCAGGTGCTGTATCATTTCTGCCAGTATGTCATCAATCCCTGCTGCTTTTCCAGGTTTCAACTTTCCCATTGCAGTTTCGAGTTCTTCTAGGTCGAAGGGTTTGGTTTGAGGGCTGGCTGATTGTGGTTCGTCTGATACCACTGTGCGATGGTATTCTCCTGTGGGTTGGCGGCGGTGTTGGTTACGACTGTTGGCCACCAGTTGTGATGCAACAGAGGTTTGCTGTGACCGTTGTGAATTATGGGTGGTGTGGTCTTCGCCAAGACGGCGGATTGTGGCCCATGCCTTCCTGCTGTTATTTGTCATGTTGGTGTTCTCTATATCTTTTCGTCCTGGGCATGACGTTAAACTGTTCCGTTCGAGAGGACCGGCGACCCTCGAATGTAAACAGCCACGAAAGGAAACTATGTGTGTGTGAGGTGTTCTCTATCATTTCATTCCAGACTTTCCTTCGTTCATCCCCAACTTCACTGTCTATCTCCTGTGTTCTCCATTCATCTTGAGCGATACACAGTCGTCTGATGTGCGGGGGGGAGGTGCCGGCTAGCGCATAAAGGCACGGGACAGGTGTTGTCTTGACGCATCCCGTGATGATGCGACAGGTGTCATTTAGGGCTGTGTCGACCAATTTGGTGTGACGTGATCGGCTCCAGCTTGAGCAGGCATACTCTGCTGTAGAGAAAGACAGGGCCATGGCAGTTGCACGGATTGTTTGTGGGTCTGCGCCCCACTTGGAGTTCACTAGTTTTTGCAGGATGTTATTGCGGGTGTTGACCGTGGGTTTTGTGTTCTCGAGGTGTTTTTTGAAGGAGAGTGTCCTGTCCAGTGTAACTCCAAGATACATGGGGTGGGTATGGTTGCAGAGTTTGTGACCATCCCAAGTGACGCTCAGTTATTTTTTCGCGTCACGGTTCCTCAGGTGGAAGCTGCATAGTTGGGTTTGTGTGTGTCTTTCTTTTTCTGTCTTTCTTTCTTAGGACGGAGATCAAGGTAGACGCCGTTGGAAGGCTCAACACAAGCCGAGGCCCCTAGAGCAGTGTTTCCCAACCTTTTTTGTCCCAGGGCACACTTTTCATAGCCTACAAATCTCGGGGCACACCTAGATATACGGGGGGGTGTGCATGTGTGTGTGTGTGTGTGTGTATATATATATATATATATTATATATATATATATAGTAAAACTTCTTTGAACCCAATATACTTTTAAAACTCTTAGCCTGCCGCCATTAATTAATCCCTCGATTGCGTATTGCCATGGTTTAATCACGCGTGACACTTACTTTGAAGAGCCAAATATCCGTATCGCATTTTACTATGAAACCATTCCGTGTGTGTTGACGAAGCTGGTGCTCGTTCTCTCGGTCGGTGGTGGAAAAAGTGGACCGCGAGTATCACAGCGCCTGCTACAGGCCGTTGAAAACGCTTGTCTGGGACAAAGCGTCCTCTGCAATGTCGCTTCTGTGAGATAAAGCCGTCTGAAAACAGAGCCGGCAATGTTAGTGGATGCGCGCGCATTTTCAAAATGGCCGCGCCCATTGTGTCAGAAGCATAACAAAGCTAACGGACGGTAGATTTCGATACGATCGTATTAAAACATGCATTAATGAATACATCGCTGTTAAAACGGCTTTTCCGTTTGTGGCAGGCTACAAGATTCTACGTGTTAATATTCCTATGTTCCTGGCGGGTAAACGATTAAAAACACACATGACAGCACTCATCAAATAACTTTAAAGAGAAATGTGTGATGTGACTATGAGCACGAGTACCAATGAGTGCCAGTAGGGGCGCTGTTGTGCCAGAAACAGAGAGATAGTGCTGCACTGTTGCCTGCTAATGAGAGAGAGAGAGAGAGAGAGAGAGAGAGAGAGAGAGAGAGAAAGAGAGAGAGAGGGGAGTTGCACCACTCCGTTCACACAGGTGTGATTTTTATGCAAGTCAGCCTTGAAAAGCTAAGCTCACGCAGGTAGGTTGTGGAAAAGGGGAGCAGAACTGCCATTGCGATGTCTGTGATGGCTGGATATTCTTTGCCAACAGCCAACCAAAACCTGTCCAGGCTTAGCTCCTTGAATTTATTTTTCCATTCATAGTCCCCCTGTATGTCCAATAACTGCTAAATTCTCATTTCGCCCTTGCATTTTCCTGTTCAGTTCATTCAGATGGATAAAAAATATCCGCCATGTATGCTAGTCTTGCACATCAGTACTCATTTGCAAACAGTTCGGCATATTTGGATTGTTCAGCGGACAGAAAGCACTTTAATTCCTCCCTCAGTTCATATACACGCGACAAAACTTTTCCTCTGGAAAGCCATCGAACTTCGGTGTGCAACAGCAGAGTTTGATGTTCCGCCTCCATTTCCTCGCACAGTGTGGCGAACAGCCGGCTTTTCAGTGGTCTTGCTTTAATAAAGTTACTGGGAACCATGGCGCTGTTTGCAAGCTTGAATCCACAAACGATGCACAGCGGATTCTGGTTAGTTGTATCCCCAGTAAACGTGAAGCCAAACTTCATGTAGTCATCACGGTAAAGTCTGGCAGTGGCTTTCTTTGTAGGCGTTGCGTGCGTTGGTAGTAGCCAGCGGCGAGGGGCCGCTGGCTGTGCCGTCGTCAGATGCAGTAGACCCGGCGGCGCTGTGTGTGCTGCTGTCGGGTTCTGGTGGTGCCCCATACAGTAAAGTTGCCAAGCGAGTACAGGTGACAACAACGACGACGCAACAATAGGAATCCTGCAGCTCAATAGCTATTGCTTTCGGGGGAGGGATAGTGTTAGGGTTAGTGTTACATTTTCGGTCAAATCAGGCGGCACACCTGGACACATCAAACGGCACAGTAAAGTACCGCGGTACACAGGTTGGGAAACACTGCCCTAGAGATCCATCCCAAAGCTTCCCTCAGGGAGCCCAGCTAGCCAGAAAGCCCGCCCAGTCAGCCAACGCAGCCAGCCAGCCCCGCCAGTCAGCCAGTGTAGAAAGTCAGGCTGCCAAGCCAGCGCACATCAGCCCTTGCAACCAGCCATTGCAGCCAGCCTTGCTCAGTCAGCTCAGCCAGGCCTCTCTCGCGGCCTGGCTCTCTGTCTGCCTGGCCCGGTCTGCCCCGCCTTGCCTTGCAGCAACAGAACCAGCCGGCCTGGCAAGCCAACCAGCTCAGAATGCGAGCCCAGAAAGCCAGCGCAGCGAAACATTTTACAAGCCCAGACTCGGGGTGCCCAGACAGCCTGTGCAGCCAACAGCCAGCCAGCCCAGACCAGCATTTGCAGCAAGCCAGGATCCAACCCTTGCAGCGCAGCCTTAGGCCGGATAGTCCCCCTGCCTGCACTTTGTTGCTTAACTGTGCCTTGCCTGCTTGCCTCGGTCTGCCACAAACTGTCTGTCCTGGCCTGCCTGTCTGAAACTGGCTCGCCTGACTGCGTGCTTGCCTGCTTGCGTTCTCTGGGCTCACATTCAGAGCTGGCTGGCTTGCCAGGCCGGCTGGTTCTGTTGCTGCAAGGCAAGGAGGGGCAGAACGGGCCAGGCAGACAGAGAGCCAGGCCGCGAGAGAGGCCTGGCTGAGCTGACTGAGCAAGGCTGGCTGCAATGGCTGGTTGCAAGGGCTGATGTGCGCTCGCTTGGCAGCCTGACTTTCTACACTGGCTGACAGGCGGGGCTGGCTGGCTGCGTTGGCTGACTGGGCGGGCTTGCTGGCTAGCTAGGCTCCCTGAGGGAAGCTTTGGGATGGATCTGCCTGCCTGCCTGCCTTGAATGAACTTGAATGAGGTGTGTAAACATTTATTTCACGGGTATGGGTGTTGACCTTGGCTTTTGTGTTCTCCAGGTGTTTTTTGAAGGAGAGTGTCCTGTCCAGTGTAACTCCAAGTTACATGGTGTGTGTATGGTTGGAGAGTTTGTGACCATCCCAAGTGACGCTCAGTTATTTTTTCGCGTCTCGGTTCCTCAGGTGGAAGCTGCATAGTTGGGTTTTTGATGGGTTGGGTTTCAGGTGGTTGTATTGTAGTAACTTGACATTTCTTGGAGGGCACTTTCAAGGACAGACTCAATCTTCTGGAAGTCTGCTTGTTGGGTGGTAATGCAGAGGTCGCCGGCGTAGATGAAACGCTGGCATTCTGTGGGTAGTGGCTGGTCGTTTGTGTAGATATTGAAAAGGAGGGGGGCGAGCACGCTACCTTGTGGGAGGCCGTTCGTGTGGGCTTTCCGTTTACTCCTCTGGTCATTTAACTGGACATAGAAGCGCCTGTTGTTGACGAGGCTTTTCCTGACCATTGTGCGGTGTTGGACAGTGTCGTAGGCAGTGTCGTAGACGGTGTCGTAGGGGCGGCTGTGGCTCAGGAGGTAGAGCAGGTCGTCCAATGATCCATGGGTCGGCGGTTCGAATCCCGGCTCCTCCTGTCTACATGTCGAAGTGCCCTTGGGCAAGACACTGAACCCCAAATTGCTCCCGATGTGCTGGTTGGTACCTTGCATGGCTTCCGCTGCAATCGGTGTATGAATGTGTGTGTGAATGGGTGAATGTAATGCACAATCTATGTAAAGCGCCTTGGATAAAGGCGCTATATAAATGCACCATTTACCATTTACCATTTTAGAGAGATCTCTGAATGCTGCTCCAGTTATTTGTTTTCCCTCCCTTTGCCAGGTTTGGGGATTGCAACCACTTTGGCCTTTCTCCAGACAGAAGGGATGGTTTTCTGTGCCATGCATGTGTTCAGCATCCCCACAAGCCAGGTCTTTGCGTTAGGTCCCAGGATCTGTATCATTTCTGCCAGTATGTCATCAATCCAACACTGTTTTTTGTTAATCATCGAATGAAATGTGGGAGGTCGGCAAGAGAAAGTTTAAAAAATCATAGCAAAACTTGAAAAAGTGCCACTCGGGGCTATTATAGGCCAATGTGAAAAGGGTGCCATTTCTTCTTACGCCTTGGATGGCAATTGGATGATTTGAGGCATTTTCTTCCAAAAATGTGTTTTGCAAAAATCCACCTGTTGGTGGCGCTATAACAGGCCAATGTGAAAAGGGTGGGATATATTCCTCAGCCTTGTAGGAAAGTCTGTGAAAGATTTCACGTAAATTGCACGCTGCGTTCATGATTTGAGGCTTTTTGTTCAAAATGGGCAAATCCTGCAAACTTTGAAAGCCAATGTTAGCCAATTAGGATAGAATAAGAAATATGGGACAGATCCGTCTTGAACACATGAATATAGAGATGGTGTGTAGTGATTTGCGGGATTTTTGGACACAATCTGGAGGAGTAATATAAAAAAAATGGTTTTTCAAAAGTCGGCCTCCTGGTGGCGCTATAACAGGCCGTTCTGGAAAATTTGGGGCAGAGGTTCATCGTTGGCATCCAGGGAGTGTGTGTAAAAAAATTGGCATCGACCGGGTTAATGGTGCCGGAGATTAGCTGTTAACAAACTGATGGACACACTCACACACAGACGGAGTGCAAAACATACTCTCTCCCCATGCCTTTGGCCTGGTGGAGACAATCATTCAAAAATTTTAGTTTTGTGTTTGTTTTTCTTCTTTATATACCGTTATTAATTATTGCCTACAATGTAAATTGTGAAATTACTTTACCGTTGAAATGTAAAAAATTACATTTCAACGAATGGACCTGTACAACAAAACAAAAACTAAGGCACTGGTGTGGTACTTCTGGTTCACCGGAATGGGGTTCAACTCCCTGCAGTGCTCTGCTCAATTTGTTGTATTTACATGGTTCATTTTTATTTTCTGCTCATTGTGTTGCATTTTCATAGATAGCCCCCATGCAGGTTCTTTAATGTGTTTGTACTCTCTACACTTAGGTTACCAAGTCTATTTATGTATTATTTATGTTCACTAGAACTAGAACCATTGATGATATGCACACGGCTGCCATCTTGCCAGCAAGGTGCTACCTAGGTGCAACTTCCCATAGACAGCCCATTCATCCAAACAGAAGTCCTATTTAATTCACCAACATGTACGAAAAGCTTGAATTATCATCTTACTATCTGCAAAGTGTTTGTTTCATAAAAATCCACTGATACTGGTTAAGGTCATTTACTAGTCTCATGAATGTCATCTATTCTGGTCAAGGTAATTTATACTGGTGAAGGTCATTTATACTGGTCATGGTCATTTATACTGGTGAAGGTCATGTACGAGTCTTATGAAGGTCATTTCTACTGGTCAAGGTCATTTCTACTGGTCAAGGTCATTTACTAGTCTTATGAAGGTCATTTATACTGGTCACGGTCATTTATACTTGTCAAGGTCATTTATACTGGTCAAGGTCATTTACTAGTCTTATGAAGGTCATTAGTGTCGGAGGGCATACTAGTATGTCGTTTTTTACGATTTCGGAGGATTTGAAAAAAGGTGAATATCACGGAAAAGCGAAAGGCTATAGTCCATGGTGTCGGAGGGCATACTCTAGGGGGCCATTTTTCACGATTTCGGAGGATTTGAAAAAAGGTGAAAATCACAGAAAAGCGACAGGCTATAGTCCATGGTGTCGGAGGGCATACTATAGTATGTCGTTTTTCACGATTTCGGAGGATTTGAAAAAAGGTGAAAATCAGGGAAAAGCGAAAGGCTATAGTCCATGGTGTCGGAGGGCATACGTCTAGGGTGCCATTTTTCACGATTCCGGAGGATTTGAAAAAAGGTGAAAATCGTGGAAAAGCAAAAGGCTATAGTCCATGGTGTCGGAGGGCATACTATAGTATGTCGTTTTTTACGATTTCGGAGGATTTGAAAAAAGGTGAAAATCAGGGAAAAGCGAAAGGCTATAGTCCATGGTGTCGGAGGGCACTGTCAAGTGGCATTTCTTCCAAAGCCTAGTGGGAATATGCATGCACAGTTTCACCACAATCGGACGCTGCGTTTAGTAGTTGTGGCGATTTGTACAAAACAGGTACAAGGCGGGCTACTCCTGAAAAGTTTAGAAGCCAATTGTAGCCAATGAGGGTGGATTATGAGAAATCAAACAAACCCGTCTTGATCACATGACTATGGAGAGCATGTGTACCGATTTGCGTGAAATTTGGATAAAATCTGAAGGAGTAATATTAGAAAATGTGTTTAACATATGTCGGCCTCCTGGTGGCGCTATAAAGAGCAGATGTGAAAAATTCCAGGCAAAGGTTTTTCCTTGGCTTCTAGGGAGTTGGCATACAAAGTTATCCACAGATCCGTGCAGTTGGGCCTCATTCACACGTACACAACAAATGTTTGGTCCGTGTGTGATGTCTGATTGCTGTTTGATTGCTGCTCCAATTCATTTTCAATGGGAGTCACATGGTCTGACCAAACATTTTTGTTTGATGAGGGGGGAGCAATCGGCAATCAGCAATCAAACACAAATGGTTGATCAAACCATGTGACTCCCATTGGAAAAGCATTGTGGTGGCCCAAAAAAACGACCAAACATTGCTTGATTGGTGTTTGGTACGTGTGAACTAGGCCTTGGAGGTAAAAACACTTTTTGGCCAGTTATAGCGCCACCATGAGGCTGAGTTGAAAATGTTCATGTGGCATTTCTTCCTCGGCCTAGTGGGAATGTGCGTGCACAATTTCACGGATATCACACGATGTGTTCATGAGTTGCAGCATTTTGTTTGAAACTGGGCACTCCTGCGAACTTTGGAAGCCAATCTTAGCCAATCAGGATGGAGTCTGAGAAATCTGAAACACCCGTTTCGTTGAATGGCTCTAGAGAGACTGTGTACCAATTTGCGTGATGTTTGGACCAAATCTGTAGGTGTACTGTCCAAAAACTTGTTTTGCACAAAGCGGCCTCCTGGTGGTGCTATAACAGGCCGTTCTGGAAATTTTGGGGCAGAGGTTCATCGTTGGCATCCAGGGAGTGTGTGTGCAAAATGTGGCATCGACCGGGTTAACGGTGCCGGAGATTAGCTGTTCACAGACGGAAGGACGGATGGACGGACGGACACACACACACACACACACACGGACGGACGGACGGAGTGCAAAACATACTCTCTCCCCATGCCTTCGGCCTGGTGGAGACAATCAAGAACCTAACATCTAACAGTAGAATAATATCCAAAGAAAATCTATTCAAATGTATATGGGCTGTATGTTTGTAACAATTTTGGAAATCTACAATGTAAAGTTCCACAGGGAAAGTCAAAGTCTGCATTGAGGAACACAGGTCCACATGAGGGGAGAGAAAACAGTCTGCATTGAGGAACACAGGTCCACATGAGGAGAAAACAGTCTGCATTGAGGAACACAGGTCCACATGAGGGAAAAAAAGTCTGCATTGAGGAACACAGGTCCACATGAGGAGAAAACAGTCTGCATTGAGGAACACAGGTCCACATGAGGAGAAAACAGTCTGCATTGAGGAACACAGGTCCACATGAGGAGAAAACAGTCTGCATTGAGGAACACAGGTCCACATGAGGGGAGAGAAAACAGTCTGCATTGAGGAACACAGGTCCACATGAGGAAAAAAAAGTCTGCATTGAGGAACACAGGTCCACATGAGGAGAAAACAGTCTGCATTGAGGAACACAGGTCCACATGAGGAGAAAACAGTCTGCATTGAGGAACACAGGTCCACATGAGGAGAAAACAGTCTGCATTGAGGAACACAGGTCCACATGAGGGAAAAAAAGTCTGCATTGAGGAACACAGGTCCACATGAGGAGAAAACAGTCTGCATTGAGGAACACAGGTCCACATGAGGAGAAAACAGTCTGCATTGAGGAACACAGGTCCACATGAGGAGAAAACAGTCTGCATTGAGGAACACAGGTCCACATGAGGGGAGAGAAAACAGTCTGCATTGAGGAACACAGGTCCACATGAGGAAAAAAAAGTCTGCATTGAGGAACACAGGTCCACATGAGGAGAAAACAGTCTGCATTGAGGAACACAGGTCCACATGAGGAGAAAACAGTCTGCATTGAGGAACACAGGTCCACATGAGGAGAAAACAGTCTGCATTGAGGAACACAGGTCCACATGAGGGGAGAGAAAACAGTCTGCATTGAGGAACACAGGTCCACATGAGGAGAAAACAGTCTGCATTGAGGAACACAGGTCCACATGAGGAGAAAACAGTCTGCATTGAGGAACACAGGTCCACATGAGGAGAAAACAGTTTGCATTGAGGAACACAGGTCCACATGAGGAGAAAACAGTCTGCATTGAGGAACACAGGTCCACATGAGGAGAAAACAGTCCTAAAACAATCATACACTCATCATATTGTTGCTTTGGTTTAAACCTTTTATGTCCAAAACCGTTACTTTTCATGAGATGTTAAAAAATCACACCCGTGTGAACTGAGTGGTGTAAGGTCTTATATAGACTGATCAGCTGTGGTCTGACGTAATGTCTGATGTAATGAAATCACACCCGTGTGAACTGGGTGACCATAGCAACCATGCTCATTTTTTGGTACGAACAGACAGACAAACAGACAGACACGTAAACTAACAAAGCCAGTTGTAGGAGTGGTTTACACCACTCAAAAATATATAGAAATAAATAAACTGTATTCCAATGGATTCAATGTAGGTCTATTATTTTAGTCGCAAGATCAAGAAAATACCCAAAATAGTGGAGCTCACAATAATAATAGCACACCTTCTAAGTTTGTAGATTTTCAATACTTTTGCATGACACTGTCATACAACAAAGCATTAGGGGGGGAAACTAAAATGATGAAATATGGAGATCCAAGTTTTCTGCCTGACAGTGTTCAAAGTGATCCATTCATTATTAAAGCGCTATTAAGGAAATGCTTTTTCCTTGCCTGGCATTGTTTTGCATATCAGCACAGGTGATACTGTCTGTATGTTGGTAATAATTCAAAGGTAACCATAGTTTGCTCCACATTCAGCACAGGTTGTCCTTAACCTGCTTGGTTCCTGCTAGGAACCATGTTCTGGGCATCTCATATTAGGTGAACATTTGGCAAAAACCTGATGAATCTTGAAAGCAGTTAGCAACAACACTTATTTCCACACCCAGGGTGTAGGACCTATAGTGACCTTTACTGTTCACTATAATTAAGCCCACAATTGAGGATGCTAGAAGTTATTATTACCGATTATCTCTGATGGTCACATATGGAGGAAAGTATACTTTCAAAAACAATAAGGTCAGTTAAAAAGCATCCAGGATATCAGACATTTCCCAGACACTCACTTGTAATGTAATGTAAGATTCCGTGATGACAGTGCACTGAATGTCCACGCAAAAGGTCCTTTCCCCAATTAAAATCCACATGTCACCAATGAACTGCATGTCCATGAAGGACAATAGGCGTGTTGCAGGAAAATCCTCATCCTTTGTTTTAAAAAGCACCTCCCTGACCATCATCTCATCATACTGTCTGGAATTGTATGGGACCCATAGGCTCTGAAAAGGTTGTGACCATCCAAGCAGAACACATGGAAGAACATCGTCATCAAAATTACTCTCATGTCCTCCTGTAAAGTGTGTGTGTGTGTGTGTGTGTGTGTGTGTGTGTGTGTGTGTTTTCGTCTTATCCACATAGAATACCCATACTGGCCATGTCCTAATAGGCTATCATTCAGCGAAAATAGGAGACCTACAAGCTCACAACGCATCATATTTTAGACTGGCTATTTTAGGCAAAGACATTTGATGTAGAGGGTTCTAGTATAGACCCTTGGGGGACTCTGGTCAGTTGAGTATTTACTGTAAGTGGTTAAATACATTATATAGGAATATATATATAAATATATAGGATACCATCATACTGCTTAGCAAACAAAATAGTTATAGGAAGTAATAGCAAACTTCCTTCCTAGATATCCAAACTGGAATTGGCAAACTCAAGTGAGACAGCCATCGACATCAGGATAGAATTCTGGCTCTGCAGCTGGTGTCCATACTTTACAACCAGGCGCCTTTGTGACAAGGGTCCTCAAGTTGCAATGGGTTTCATGGAAACATCGTCCGGCCAGAGAGGGGTAAGTGTGAGTCACCCAGATCCAGAATGAGCGTGGTAGCACCCCTGGCCGATGAAGAGGACCTATCAACACTCTCTACAACTACTGTGGGGGTACCAGAGAACAAGTGCGTAAAGCAGAATTTTGTGAGGCCCCAGGGCCCCTTCTGAGTGGCTTGAGAACATTTTTCCTATGATCTTGCACCCCAGGCTTCAGATAGCAAAAGGATATGAGCTAATGTTTTGGGAAATGTTATTGTTCAACCTCCAAGCCAGTCTGGTCCAATCAAATGTTTCTTGATACTTCGCTATCCTTTGCGATGGGGATAAGGGACAACTGGCAGCAGATATGGATGTCAACTCTCGCTTACCTCCAGAGAAGGTAAGCGACAGGTGCTAATGTACAGCGTGCGCACACACACACACACACACACACACACAAATGGTAAATGGTGCATTTATATAGCGCCTTTATCCAAGGCGCTTTACATAGATTGTGCATTACATTCACCCATTCACACACACATTCATACACCGATTGCGGCGGAAGCCATGCAAGGTACCAACCAGCACATCGGGAGCAATTTGGGGTTCAGTGTCTTGCCCAAGGACACTTTGACATGTAGACAGGAGGAGCCGGGATTCGAACCACCGACACATGGATCATTGGACGACCTGCTCTACCTCCTGAGCCACAGTCGCTCAGGAGGTACACACACACACACACACACACACACACACACACACACACACACACACACACACACACACACACACACACACACACACACACACACACACACACACACACACACACACACACACACACACACACACACACACACACACACACACACACACACACACACACTTTTTAACAGTTTGCAGAATTAAAGTAAATGTCAAGCACAACTCAATACAAAAAACTGTTTACTGTGAGTGGACAACCCAATAAAGCACTACACTTGTTTACAAGAGGGTCCACCTTGTTCAATTCATCATAACATTTAGAGACATACAAATATACACTTCTATAGCCAAAAAACAGGAAATCATCATCATCATAAAGGAGGTAAAAAGGGAAAAGAAAACATACAGTGTCTGAGGGGAAAAAGGGGTGGGTGGGGGATTCAGATTTTACGGGGGGCAGTTTCGAATTGCAGCCATCCGTAGGTGCCCTTTGAGAGCGGAGTCAAGGGATTTGCATGCCTTAATGACCGTTGGTAGGGCGTTCCACATTTTGGTGGCATGGAGCAAAATTAATTTAGTGTTTAGTCCCTTGTTTGTGCCAAATCTGGGTTGCACATGGTTTGTTGAGCTCCCTCTGGTGTTGTGGGTGTGGACTTCGTTGACATTAAGGAAGTATTTAGACAGGTACATGGGTATCTTGGTGGTGTATCGATGCAGATTCGTCATACTGAAATTTGGAAGCCTAGGCCATGCATGTACATAAACTGGCCACGAGTGGCCTAACATTAGCTGGCATGACAAAGAGCAAGGCCAAACAACTTGCCAAATACTGTTCTGTTTCGGCTGTTATTTATTTTATTTAACCTTTATTTAACCAGTAAAAACACATTGAGACTACGTCTCTTTTACAAGTGGGAACTGGCCAAGAGGCAGAAACAAAACTAGACTTCAATACTATATCATAAATGTTAAAACATCCATAATACACCTCAAAGAACTTCTGTTATAGGCAGTTTGTCTGTGTGGAGAAGGTGCCATGTGTATCCTTAGGAGTCCATGAACTCTCAACCCTGTTATATTTGTTTTGCTGTAAAATTAATTGTATTTTTCTGATTCAAATAAAGAACTATAGTGTGTGTGTGTGTGTGTGTGTGTGTGTGTGTTACATTTGAGGGCTTTTTTACTAACAGCATCGTAACACATGAATGAATGAATAAAACTTTATTTACAAAAAAACTACTAATAGATGTCCAAAAAGGAGTAGGAAGAAGTACTGTACAAACGTATCTAATACTCCTAGTCAGTCGACTTTTTTTAGCATGGCTCTGGAAGAGGTGCATGTATGTGTGTCTGTCTGTCCATGCAGAGCTAATCTCGTAAACCACACTGTCACTTGGCTAATATGAAATATATATTTTAAATCAAGTAGAATTCATTAAAGCACAGATTGGCCATTGGGACAGATGACATACTGCACACAATATGTAATCAATATATGATTATGTCATTAATACTGAACTCAACAATAACAATATTTTCCCCAAAAATATATGAGCATGATAAATCCCTTCAGGTAGATCACTGATTCTCAACCTTTTTTCAAGGACCCCCAGTCTGATATGATTTATATTGTTAAGACTCAAATTTACACTGTAAAAGACTGCACAAATGGAATCAATTCGTTTTTTTCACCATTTGTACAGTCTCAGTGTTACAGACCTGTAGAGGTTCCTCGACCCCACGTTGACAATACCGATATAGATAATGGTTAAATCGCATTGCAGTTATGTTAAGTACGTACATGAGTCACATGGTCAACTGCTGGACAGCAACCTGGCCTCCAAAACCAGGAGATGGAGCCAGCAGAGGTCCAATGAATCATGTTAAGACAATTCCGTCTCCCTCATTCTCTGCAGCCTCCCCTCCTTGGAACTCACCTCCCTCCTACCCACCCCGGCCTCTTAGTCACTGCGCGGATGTGTCACTGTTTCTATCAGTTTAGAGGTTCATGCCCACTGAAGCGCAGCGAGGGAGGTGATCTCCAGAGTGCCAAAATCGGTGCCAAGACTCAAGTCCTCTCCCCCCTCCTTTACCCCCTTAAACCCCAACATCCCTCCATTCCCAATGGAACCCAACCACCACCACCACCACCCCGGCCCCCGGGTCGTGTGATGGGGCTAATGACCCCGCCTCCGCACCATGGCCACGCAGCTCCAGGGGTATAAATGGAAGGTGCAACAGGGAGAGAGGAGGAAGGAGAAACGGGGTGATCGAATCAAAAAGAAAGATGGACTCGTCTGTGATGAACTGGGCACTCACCTTCATGATGGGCACTCTGCTGTGGAGTGCCGGTTGCTCAGCGGCACCCATGGAGTGCAACTTCAACGCCAGAGGTAAGATGGCTGCAAGCTGCTTGTGTGCGGTGTACTCTTTCATCAGGACCTGTTCATTTTCCATGGGGTTTAGCCAGGGCTGCAACTATCGATTATTCTCTTTGCAAATATTCTATCAATTGTTATTGTCAATTGTGATGAACTGGCAGTTCATTTGCAGAATTGCAGATCTCAAGTTCACAACGCGTTGGAATATGATGCGTTGTGAGCTTGTAGATCACAATGCGTCCCCTCAAAAATCACTTGTTTGACTTAAAACACACATTTTGGGATAATGAAGTTGTTTAGTTTAATTAACCGTTACACCACTAGGGTCCATATGTCTTTTCTTCCCATTAATCATTCCATCAAGCCTGGATGTAAATGTGTTGCTTGGATTTGTATCTCACTCGATATTTCGTTCAACATAAAATCAATCTAATTTTGTCAATTGTCTCTTGACTTGAACTCACAAAAACTGTGCCGATAACCTTTGTCAATGCTTGACATTGTCCCATGCAGCGGTGTGTGTGCACGAGGGGAGACACTACACCCTGGGAGAGAGCTGGATGGAAAACGGCTGTCTGCAGTGCACCTGCCTGCACCCTATTGGTGTGGGCTGCTGTGAAACGTGAGTACACAAACAAACATGCACATGTTTGGTCTTCACCCTGGTTCACACTGTAGTGCAGCCAGCTTCAGGCAACACTTTTTATCAACTTGATCAGACATTCTGGTAACACTTGGATAATTATGGTTGCTATGCTTTATAACAGTAATCATAACACATACGGGGCAGCATTTTATAATGACTAAGGTCATGTATAACTAAGCAATGTAATCTGTTTATAACACTACAATTACAGGTAAGCACTCATAATGCAATTATACCATTATACAGCCTCACCATTATAAAGAGGTCAAGTATCATAATACTAAAGAGTTAAGTCTTAAAAAGACAAAAGAGTGGCTGCACACACTGATAGCCAAAGTGCCGATTATTTATTAGGATGCAGAGTCAGAACCAACGTTTCGGCAGTTTCTGCCGTGAGCTGGCACCACTACTAAGACTGGTGTGCGTTTAGCATCCTCCTGCAAAGTATCATAATACTTCATAACTACAGGACACTCACAGATCTTTTCTTATCTATATAATATGATCTACAAATGTGGAATGCCAGGGCTAACATTATCAAAGATGACCTTTTCCCTTCCAGACATTGTTTTTTACTGTAGGTGGATAGTGATAACCATCAATTGAAACAAATTCTTATTAGGCAGTTTTTTGTTGATTCATTTAGATAAGCGTGCATCTAGTCAGTTACCGGTACACCACCCCAGATTTTTAACTTGAGCCAACCCCAATTGCTCCCCACCTCCAGTTTAAAATGCTTCTCAGATTGTGTAATCTCACCTCCTGAATCTCTAATTGAATAACAGATCCTTTTGTGCAGTAGTTGTAGATTGGCTGTCAGAAAAGTGATCTCTCTCTCTCTGGTCTCGCTCAGTGTTCATCGGCCAGTGGATTTCCCCCCATGGTGTGAGGTAAGCGTGGACGCGGTCACCTGTAAGGTGTCTCTGGTGCAGGCGTCCGACCGCCGTCTGCCCTGTACCCCAGGAGAGGAGAACCAGGACCCTCGCCATGGATCACTGAAGCTACAGCAGCAGCTCCTGGGATAGCCAGTCAGTCACTCAGACCAGTGATTAATGGACACCATCTGTTCCGTCGTCCTACACAACAGGCTCAACTACGCTATCGTTGCATTAACTCTGTATGCATTAACCATTTTTACATACCATGCATGTTAAGTGCACAACATTAATTAACCACATGGAGCATTCTTGGACTGCTCACAACGTTAACTTGTACAGTACATCAGCTGTTTTTGCTATTTTTGAAAATGTCTGAACTTCTTGACAATGGCAACATATATTCCCAAAATAGGGATGCCAGGTTGACAATGGTTAAGCAAATGAGGGAAATTATAAGTATACCGGTAGTAGTATTTATCATTGTCTGGACCAACTGCATTTTAGTAGATGACGGAAGGTGATATACTGTATAACTGCATGCACATACATATATATATATATGTGTGTGTGTTAATATATATTATATACACATAAATATATATTATGTGTGTGTTTTAAAGTAGTACTGCATATTATTTCTATAAAGGTTCATAGCAGAGATACCCAGCACTCTGAGAAAAATGTACTCTTTTATTTAAAGGCTTATCCAATATCATCCAATGCACTATTGTAAATATCAGCTCATAAAACAATATAGTAATATATTTGTTATGTATGGAAGCCTGTTTAATATCCAAATAAAATTATGATATTGGAAAGAAATGACTCCTGTATTCCTGTATTTCGAATCACACTTTAAGTTAATGAATAACATCTTGGTGCAGACTTCTTACACTGGAAAAGAGACAGTTATAAATCACTTGCATAATAAACCATTTTACATAATAATAAAGAGCAGAATGCATGTGGGCTGTTGAATACATGGATCCAGAATTAAATAAATACAGAAATGCAAAATGACCATGGATATAGTTGCACTTTACAAAAGGTGATACAGTATATCTCCCTAAAAAGGAAGAATGTATTAAAAGTTAGACTGCACTGCCAAATGCATGTTAAAATACATAAGCAAAAAGGCAAAAAAAAATAAAAAAAAATAAACTACTACATACTTTACATACTGTATGGAGTACATTTTAAATTCTGAATATACAAATGGAAATGTTCTCCCTTTTCCAAAAAAATACACTCCTCTTCCCTTATCCAACAATACAGTTTTGAGAAGTGAAAAAGAAAAATCACACACACACACACACACACACACACACACACACACACACACACACACACACACACACACACACACACACACACACACACACACACACACACACACACACACACACACACACACACACACACACACACACACACACACACACACACACACACGTTGGTCCCTGTAAACTCACATGCACACTCTCCCTCTCTCAGATGTTGATGCTGTTGCTCCCTGTAAACTGGGACATGTAGGACGCCAAGGCTGGATTGGTGGGCAGGACTTTGATGGGCAGATTCCAGCTGAATGTATCCACGTCCACATGCTCTGCCCCTGTCCAAACCGTGACTTCTGATTGGTTCTGCTGTACAGTGGGCGGCTCCATGGGCTCCCGGGCGGTAACAAACTCAAAGTGCAGACGCCACCTCAGAGTCACTGTAAAAGTCGGGTGTATATCAGACATTCATGTTAGTGGTCAGTTATTATCAATTTACACCAGTACACAACACCACAATAGGAATGAAGCTTGTCAATTAAAATTTCATGAGAACATTCCAGGTGACTGTGGGGGAATAAAGGACATTTTCCTTTCATCAGTTTACAGCAGGGTGTCCAGGGTGCCGGCGCTTGTCGTTGCAGTGCGTTGCAAGTGATTCAGTTCAAAGGAGCTTTATTGGCATGAGAAAACATTAGCATTGCCAAAGCAACTGTCAAAAAATATAATAAATAATACAATAAAAACAGCTATGTCACATTGGGTCGTTTATGGTAGCTAATACAGGGTATAACGCTCTTGGAAACGAATTTGTATAGTATAGTATAGCAGCACTCCTTTTCAGTCACTTTGGGACAAATAGCAGCATTTCTTTCCTCAAAACTATATACCAAATAGTATACCAAAAAAGCCCTAGATTTAAATGAAAAGGGTAGCAGTTCTGTTTATGTGCAAGAACGGCAAGCATAAACGTGTGGGTTTTGGGAACTTGACCGCTCGCACTGCACACAGATGTGTCGCTTTACATCAAGTCGCAAAAAGACCCGTTGCCGCGTAAACTCTGCGGTTTACGTTACTTCGCAAAAAACGTTGCTGTGGAAACAGATATTCTTTGCAGCTCGGTGCTTGTGTGTGGTATCATGGTATGACCAGTTAGTTGCATGCCGAATCATTGGTGTGGTTTGGGCTTTACAGTAGAACAGAACCTACCTTCTACCATAACAAGAGCATATTGAGAAGGGCTGTGCACTCAACAGAATGACAAGTAGCCTTTAGTGTCTTTTATCATACAGAGGAAATATATCTCAAATTTAAAAGAAAAACATGATAAGTACACAGGTCATACTGACCTATGTCTGTGCTGAACCCTGGTGTGACGTTGAGGGGGACGGGGAGGGAGAAGTGGCTGGAGGCAGTGTGGAGGCAGGACTCCATGTGGCGGCCATGGCCCGTCACACTGATCGCCTGGCCGGGTCGCCGCTGGTACTGCTGCTGGATTTCCTCCTCGCTCTGGAGGCTCACCGAGTACTGGGATACACAGAGTACGATTAACTTCATACTGTGTACAATACAGTTATGCCATTTTATGTTCATATATTCCGAAGACACATTGTAAAGCCTGATGTATACTCACTAACTTCATTGCACGAGATCTTCACGCAAAAAATTGCCAATCTACTACATTTTGTACAACATTTCTGTACAACATACACACCTGTAAGCAGGGGATATCGCCTTCTGAGAAGTTAAATGTGCCGACGATGTCTTCCCCTAGTCTGTAGATGGTTTTGAAGATGCAGAACTTTGCTACTTTCCCGCGCTGGTTGGTGATGTTGAACATGTCTGTGGGGGAGGAACAAAGGTTCACAGTTCAAATACTGTACCTGCACATTCAGCTATTGAAGACTTTTGACAACACACAGGGTTCCGGCACATTTTTACCAATAATATGTTGTAACTTTTCCAAAGTATTTTACCACGGTGGAACTTGTCGTTAGCTCTTCTAAGCCTTTATTTGACAGGTAGAAGCGGAAAGAGGCCGGAAATAAAAGAAGAGTAGGGGAGTGATATACAGCAAATTGTCTGGCCAGCTGGGAATCAAACCGGGGACTCGCTGTCTGGCATTAGAGCCCATGTGGTACATGCGCTAAATATTTGACTAGTGGGTCGCCCTCCGCACAATCACTCAATCAACTGCTTTTTCCATTGTCTTCCATATTTGTCTTATATGCTTTTGAATGTGAACTTGTAGAAGGTCCCAATGTGATAAGTCAAAGTGAAAACATGCAAGAGAAGGTCTTGAACTCACGGGCGCAGCGTCTTGAAGTGGTGATCATGAGCATGTCCAGGGCTCTCTCCAGGGGCCTGGCGTCCCTCCGGCTCCCCTCCTCCTCCTCCAGGAAGGGGTTGGCGGGAAAAACTTCCTCGTCCTGTGGAAATGGCGGCTCTGGCATGCCTATATGATAGCCATTTTACACATACATGGGTAAAACATACATACATATATATACACATATACATATACACATACACATACACATACACATACACATATACATATATTCTTGTGTGATCACATTTCACGTAAGTGTGAGTTCACATTTCCCTGGTGTTTTCTATGGCTTCAGAACATAAACAACATTCCCCATCAACAGTGAAGCATTTGAAGTTACACCAAGCTGAGGTGAGGTGAGATCGGGTTCAACACCTTACGCTTTGCCAGTGTTGCATTGGTCATTGCATGCGGCACCACGCCACAGCCTTCCCCCAAATATTTGTCAGGAGCACGCTCGCACACATTAACCTATTTAGACTGGCTGCCGTGGGCACGTTACTTTACCCTGACTGGTTTGCCGCGGCAGTTTTGTAATCATTTTCTGTACTTTTCCGGATTCAATTCTTTGAAGTTTCTCAGAAAGACTTTTTTTAGGGCGTCTTTCAAAAAACTGCCTTAGGAACACGCAGCAATGGGTATAAAACAGGTGAATGAAATCAAGTTTAATTTTTATTCATGCGGGGCTCGACACGTCATCATGCATCACGTTTTCGGGGAAGTAATTAAAATAGGCTTTTTATGGACTTTTGAAATAAAAAATTCCCATTGTTTTGGCATCTATCGTTAGGTATGCCCATATGATGTGAATAACGTAAGTGTGAATAACGTATTTTTCACTTCCCTACATCTTTAATATTGTGGACAAAAACGGTACTCTATAAATTAGGAGGTTTGCTCACCCTGCAAGACCAGCACTCTGAAGGGAACTCTGAGTAGCTTGATGGGAGAGTTGACCCTCTGGCAGCCGATGGTCAGCTTGTAAACGTACTTCACCGCCTGACCACGGAAACTAGGGGGACCATCGTTGGGCACGACCTCACTGTATGAATCTGAGGGAGAGAATATGTGTGAGGGAGGCTTAAACACTTACTGTCTACTTCATTGTACACCAAAATACCAAATCTACAAGCTTCCATTGCACTCTGTGATACATTATGAGCTTGTAGATCTGCTATCTTTAAAAACAAAAACACACAAAAAAACATTTGCCTATAATTATTACATGGCCAAAATAGGGACGCCAGGCTTGAAATGGTTTTAACAAGACCACAAAAGTAATGTGGAAGCAGACAAAGAGTGACTTACAGGTTTTGCTCTCACCAGGGTCCAGGCGTAGGTCACAGAAGAGGATCTTGGGCGGTGTGTCCAGCATGCACTGGCCTCGTTCTCCTGGGAAACACAAGAATCGGAGGTTAAAGGACAACTTTATTTTTTTTCAACCAAGATTCATGTTTAAGGTTGTTATTAGAGAAACTAAAAGATGAGTGTTCATTTTTTTTCATTTGCTGCTTTCTTTCGTTTTAGGGATTTTAGCTGTTTTTGACAGGGGGCGGGGGCATTCGAGCATGGGGCTAAATATGTATTTCTTTATCAAATTTTATAGCGATTTCTTTTTTTATTATTTACTATAGTCCTACTAGACCCCAATAAATTACATCTGGCCACAAAAGATCACAGGATCTACTGAATGTGAAGGTAGCCTACTGGGGGGGAAGCCACACTGTGTGTCATAGGCTAAATATGTCAGTTTGACACATTCAGTAGATCCTGTGATCTTTTGTGGCCAGATGTAATTTATTGGGGTCTAGTAGGGCTATAGTAAATAATAAAAAAAGAAATCGCTATAACATTTTGTAAAGAAATACATATTTAGCCCCATGCTCGAATGCCCCCGCCCCCTGTCAAAAACAGCTAAAATCCCTAAAACGAAAGAAAGCAGCAAATGAAAAAGAAAATACACTCACCTTTTACTTTCTCTAATAACAACCTAAAACATGAACCTTGGTTGAAAAAAACGAAAGTTGTCCTTTAAAACCACTTTCAACCTGGTGGCCCCATTTTAGGCACATAAGATTATTAGCTAAATAAATAGTCCCCAAGATCAGTGGCCAGTGACCAGATTATACACTTACCAACGTGACCTAAAAAGCCCAAACAAACAGATTATTCTGATAATTGTCACTGGGGTCAGTGCAAACATTGACAATTAATTAAATATAAGGTTACTGATTCCAAACTCCATCTCACTTCAAATCATGCATCTTCCTCCAACCTACCAGTAAAGTTATTTTGGGAGCATCAAAATAATGGTGTGCGGATTTTTTCATTTCTTCATTGTGACTTTATTTTGATCCAGCACCCAGCCTATAGGTTTAGATGTGCGTGTCCTTTTTGACTGTTTATTCAGCCTCCTCTACTACTCTTCCTCAAACACTACCATTCTCGCCATTTGTCTTTCCTTTCCTCCCACACTTCATCCATCAGTAGTGGATTCATCAACATCACTGACCTCTGCTTGGAATGAGCACTGTGTCACTCTCAGCCTGGACATCCTGCTTGTTGCCCTGCATCGGCAGAGCCACTCTGCCCTCACTGGCATGAAACTGACAGTGGATCTGGGCACTGGCCCATGCCAGCATCTCACTGTGATACAACGCAGGAAGACAAGGGAGCGGCATGGTTATTTTTCTAGAGACACATCTGAAATCTACAGAAAATTGGTTACGTCAAGTGCACAATTTAGAATTTAACGTGGACATCCTTGAGAAACAATAATCCTAACAATGGCCTTACCTGCTGGCAGAGGTAGAGAGGTGGGACATGGGGTTGGTGAAGGTTATGAGGCACTCCATAAGCTCCCCGGCCAGGAACACTGGACGTCGGGCCATGGAGGCCACGACCTCAATCATCTGGATAATACGAGACAGTCAAAAGTTCAGCTGAGAGTCGAGCTCATCTACAGTAGCCATAAAAGAATATTAAAGGAAACGCAGAAAATAAATGTAATCAAATGCTGCTGTGCTACAGTTAATGTCAATCCAGGTAATTTTACTGAAACCAATTATGCACATTTAGATGTTTATGAACTGAAAGGACAGTGCTTACTTGTCAAGTTGTCTACTCAGCAATAAGTCAACTTGTTTGTGGAGCTTGCCTTGTTTGTGGAGCTTGCCTCCTACTAACCTACTACTAGGTTACTCAATTTCCTGGACTGTTGTACAAACCTTGGTCTTGAATAGGACTGCAGCAGCCTTTATACGCACACAATCCTAAAACAACCTCTGTTCTTCTACTGGAGACGTACAGGACAAATACAATGTGAGGCTTTCTCCTACAGGCATCAAAACACAGCTAGCATAGACACGCTATAAACAATAACAATAATGGAGAATGCCAGATCCGCTGCTGCACTACCAAACACTAACCGCGGGGTTGGAACACGTAACTTTATCCACACAAAAACGAGGTAATACACTTTGCATTCTAGATGTTATGCAACAAGAAAACACTGAAGCATAGTCAATGCAGATACAATGCTATTCTGAACACGAATTAAACATGATGGAATAAAGTAATATCCCCATCGCAATGTTTTGGTTGGACTGACTGGACACCGAGAGAAAGCTCCGTGGCATAATGTGACGTAACGGACTCTACGATGAAAGCTGTAAAATGGGGGAATATCCTCACTCACTCGGATACATTTGACAGAGACCACATTAATTAGATGCATTGTGTACATCTGTCACAGCCTATACTTTGTACTTCAGTGCTATGTGTTTCAAGCAAACAATGTCACCCCAAACCGTTGCAATTTATTCGAAGTCAAACTTGAGCAGAGACTATGGCTTGCTGAACCTCCCCTATGTTTCCAGTGCATGTTGGTTCAGCCTCGCAGCAGGAGAGGCTCGGCTCGCGTTTTATTTACGGGAAGCGAATATTTTGTCGGGTGACGACCGGCTCCGTTCTTTTGGCAAATCTAGAACTTCCTGCCAGAGAGCTAGCAAATTTAAGACATCCGGTTGCTTTCAGAATAAAAGCGTGGTTAATTAAATAATTATTACATTACATTATTAGTATTGTTATTACATTACAGTTATTGTGAAGACACACATTATGTTTCTGTGTAAAAATAAGTAATTAAATAACGTAAAAAAGTTATCTAAATGGATAAATGCCCAAGTCCATGCACTGGAGTGCCCAAGTCCATTCACTGGAGTGCATGGACTTTATAAAGTGGACACTGGACAAAAATCCCTGCTATGTATCGACTAGTGTGACATACGCACATGTCCGGGGAGACCTCCTCTACAACACCACACTGTCCGCTAAGCAGCAGAGGTGTAAAACAAAAATTGGCACGCCATACAGCGAGGTGAAATATAAAAAAATGTCCCATTTCCAGACTAAAGTCAACTAAAGTGGACACTGGACAAAAATCCCTGCTATGTATCGACTAGTGTGACATACGCACATGTCCGTGGAGACCTCCTCTACAACACCACACTGTCCGCTAAGCAGCAGAGGTGTAAAACAAAAATTGGCACGCCATACAGCGAGGTGAAACATAAAAAAATGTCCCATTTCCAGACTAAAGTCAACTAAAGTGGACACTGGACACAAATCCCTGCTATGTATCGACTAGTGTGACATACGCACATGTCCGGGGAGACCTCCTCTACAACACCACACTGTCCGCTAAGCAGCAGAGGTGTAAAAATTAAATTGGCACACCATACAGCGAGGTGAAAGATACAAAAATATCCCATTTCCAGACTAAAGTCAACTAAAGTGGACACTGGACAAAAATCCCTGCTATGTATCGACTAGTGTGACATACGCACATGTCCGTGGAGACCTCCTCTACAACACCACACTGTCCGCTAAGCAGCAGAGGTGTAAAACAAAAATTGGCACGCCATACAGCGAGGTGAAACATAAAAAAATGTCCCATTTCCAGACTAAAGTCAACTAAAGTGGACACTGGACAAAAATCCCTGCTATGTATCGACTAGTGTGACATACGCACATGTCCGTGGAGACCTCCTCTACAACACCACACTGTCCGCTAAGCAGCAGAGGTGTAAAACAAAAATTGGCACGCCATACAGCGAGGTGAAACATAAAAAAATGTCCCATTTCCAGACTAAAGTCAACTAAAGTGGACACTGGACAAAAATCCCTGCTATGTATCGACTAGTGTGACATATGCACATGTCCGGGGAGACCTCCTCTACAACACCACACTGTCCGCTAAGCAGCAGAGGTGTAAAACAAAAATTGGCACGCCATACAGCGAGGTGAAAGGTCAAAAACTATCCCATTTCCAGACTAAAGTTAACTAAAGTGGACACTGGACAAAATCCCTGCTATGTATCGACTAGTGTGACATATGCACATGTCCGGGGAGACCTCCTCTACAACACCACACTGTCCGCTAAGCAGCAGAGGTGTAAAACAAAAATGTAACAACAGACATTGTAATTACTGGTGTTGGAACACTAATGTCTGCATGAATGGTAATGGTAGTACTATTACTGTGAAGTACTATGTAAATCGACCATTAACAGTCGTAGTTAAGTACTACCACTGGCCTATAACAGACTACTGATATGCAAAGGCTATGTAGATCACTACTATCACACGTGTGCCATATGTGTGAAACATTGATAGCTCTAAATTAGGTTGTTAACGGCATGCATGCACACTTGAGTACAGCCATTACTGCCCACACACACACACACACACACCAGGTGGAAAGTAACCAAGTACTTGATTTCATCCCCAACCAAACAACAACCCAACCATCTTTCTTCTGGCTGTCCACCACTGGCTGGGCGGTGCCCAGGTAATGAGGTGACAACGATCAATCGTTGTCACCTCATTACCTGGGCACCGTCACCTGGGCACCTGGGCAATCGTCGTATTACAAATGGAATGTCTTTGTTTCAACGATCAGCTCCCATTTGTTGTCATCAAACATGGGAGTGTCCTCCAGTTTTAATATAAATTGAGGTCAGATAGAACTGACTTTTAATTCCAAGTGACTTGCGAAGTTGCATGTAACATGGCAGTTTTTGGCAAGCGTCACACAGTGCTGCGATGGCCACACTCTGAGGTTTCCAAGAAGCGTCACAGGACAGTGATTCCGTCAGTGGACATCATCCAGGACAAAGAGGTACGTCTCATATGGCTATATATGGTGCGTGTCTTGAGTGTACAGGGTTTGATGAGGTCAGATCAACAACATATGGAATTTTAAAATGCATGTTGTAGTTCCTTTAAAAGGTAACTAGTAATGGGTAATATATTACTCAGAGGTCAGAGGTCAGATCAACATGCAATTCATTCTGTACTTGAGTGTACAGGGTTTGATCAACATATAGAATTTTAAAATGCATGTAGTAGTTCCTTTAAAAGGTAACTAGACATTGAGAATGTTATTGAATTAAACACAAGTCACAAGTTCTTTCCTAAATTCTGTGATGTCTTGCATTCTAAATGGATTTTGACTGTCTGTTTCTTTGCGCAGTTTGTTTTGATCATAGGCGATTCACACCTCAGAGCTCTAGTTGATGGGTTCGTGGACATGCCAGCCGGCCGGCTGGCATTCGGATTCATGTCAACGCCAGGTGGATCAGCGGACCATATCAGAGAAGAGATTTGCTCTTCAGCCCTTCCCTACTCACCCGACTTAGTCTGTCTTCTTGCACCCAGTAACAACTTGACATCCAGCAAAACGATTGAAGAGGCCGCCACAGCGTTTCAGAGACTGCTTCGCACAGCTGTCTACAAATGGCCAAAGGTATACAACCAGTGAAATCATGTCACCAAATACATATATGTCTCTTCCCATGCAGACTGTTATATTTCTTTCTTCTTTTTCATAGGTCTTTGTTCTGGATTTTCCCCTCCGTCGGGCTGATTTCGAGAAGGACATCAGCTTGGATTACCAGCAGCATCTAAAAAATGCGTACCACCGAATCTCTGCTCAAATGGGGATTAGATACATGTCTTCAGAAAGGAACTTCCCTCACTCAGAGAGGTAGGCCTACTCTATTTTTTCTTTATAAATGTTATCACACGATTTGGTAACATTTTTTTCACCCAGTGTCAATTATCTAATCTGTAATCCTGGGCTCTACACTCCCTCAGCCGGCTGTGGTGCAGTGACAGGATCCATTTGAGTGACGACCATGGCATGGTTGTCCTGAGTGAACTCATCTGGCAGACATCGTACAAAGTTCTACATGTGAAAGAGCCAGTGGCCCCGTACCGAGCAGTGCACAGTCTACCAGTTCGTCGCCATCGTACAGGCTGCCAGCAGACACAACCAGCTCCACATCCTCCCCGCCAGCACCACAGGCCCGCAAGGAAACGGGGTTCGACAGGTCATGCTGACAGGCAACGGGAACTGTCAGTAGCTGAACAGAAACTGATTTACCTTTTTAGTCTTTGTGCTTACTGTGATCATCTAAAAACAAACGTTTGAAATGTTTGGACTGAGCTGGGTTTGCTTTATATACGTACATCTAACTTTTGATCAATTTATGTGTGTGTGTGTGTGTGTGTGTACAATGTTTGCACTTTATGTTTGCAGTGATGTTTTGCACTATAGGTACTTACTGCATGTTGTACCTTTTTATACATTTGAGTGATGTGTGCACTTATAGGTACATTGCATGTTGTACCATATTATACATTTGAGTGACGTTTGCATTGAAGTACATTGCATGTTGTACCTATACTTTTGAGTAACGTTTGCACTTGGTACATTAAACGTCTTACCTTTTTATACATTTGAGTAATGTATGCACTTATAGGTATACGTTTGCACTTATAGTATCATTTTGAATTTTTGAGTGACGTTTGCACTGATTGACGTTTGTAGTTTTTGCATGTGTTTGAATAATGTTTGCTGTATTAACACAGATGCACACACATACAGTAAATTGATCAAAAGTTACTACTAAACTATTAAAGTAGATTCTCAGTCCACCTTAAGACAAATTACGTTTAAAAACAAATATTGTAGGGATTTGGAAACTTTTTTTGCAGAGTGAATTTTTCTTCTTCTGTGTAACAGTGAATGAGAAACACCGTAAGCAAACTGTATGCCTTTTTCTTTCCATTGAAAGTGTACACTGTTATATTAGCAATGATTAATTAAAAGGTATTTTTTTGTAACTTTCAAAGCCTTGTCTGTATTCTTTTATATTCTATTGTATTTTAGTCCACTTTTTGACCTTTCACCTCACCTTCAAAAGTCAGTTCTATCTGACCTCAATTTATATTAAAACTGGAGGACAGTCCCATGTTTGATGACAACAAATAGGAGCTGATCGTTGAAACAAAGACATTCCATTTGTAATACGACGATTGCCCAGGTGCCCAGGTGACGGTGCCCAGGTAATGAGGTGACAACGATTGATCGTTGTCACCTCATTACCTGGGCACCGCCCAGCCAGTGGTGGACAGCCAGAAGAAAGATGGTTGGGTTGTTGTTTGGTTGGGGATGAAATCAAGTACTTGGTTACTTTCCACCTGGTGTGTGTGTGTGTGTGTGTGGGCAGTAATGGCTGTACTCAAGTGTGCATGCATGCCGTTAACAACCTAATTTAGAGCTATCAATGTTTCACACATATGGCACACGTGTGATAGTAGTGATCTACATAGCCTTTGCATATCAGTAGTCTGTTATAGGCCAGTGGTAGTACTTAACTATGACTGTTAATGGTCGATCTACATAGTACTTCACAGTAATAGTACTACCATTACCATTCATGCAGACATTAGTGTTCCAACACCAGTAATTACAATGTCTGTTGTTACATTTTTGTTTTACACCTCTGCTGCTTAGCGGACAGTGTGGTGTTGTAGAGGAGGTCTCCCCGGACATGTGCATATGTCACACTAGTCGATACATAGCAGGGATTTTTGTCCAGTGTCCACTTTAGTTGACTTTAGTCTGGAAATGGGATATTTTTTGACCTTTCACCTCGCTGTATGGTGTGCCAATTACATTTTTACACCTCTGCTGCTTAGCGGACAGTGTGGTGTTGTAGAGGAGGTCTCCCCGGACATGTGCGTATGTCACACTAGTCGATACATAGCAGGGATTTTTGTCCAGTGTCCACTTTAGTTGACTTTAGTCTGGAAATGGGACATTTTTTTATATTTCACCTCGCTGTATGGCGTGCCAATTTTTGTTTTACACCTCTGCTGCTTAGCGGACAGTGTGGTGTTGTAGAGGAGGTCTCCCCGGACATGTGCGTATGTCACACTAGTCGATACATAGCAGGGATTTTTGTCCAGTGTCCACTTTAGTTGACTTTAGTCTGGAAATGGGATTTTTTTTTATGTTTCACCTCGCTGTATGGCGTGCCAATTTTTGTTTTACACCTCTGCTGCTTAGCGGACAGTGTGGTGTTGTAGAGGAGGTCTCCCCGGACATGTGCGTATGTCACACTAGTCGATACATAGCAGGGATTTTTGTCCAGTGTCCACTTTAGTTGACTTTAGTCTGGAAATGGGAAATTTTTTTATGTTTCACCTCGCTGTATGGCATGCCAATTTTTGTTTTACACCTCTGCTGCTTAGCGGACAGTGTGGTGTTGTAGAGGAGGTCTCCCCGGACATGTGCGTATGTCACACTAGTCGATACATAGCAGGGATTTTTGTCCAGTGTCCACTTTAGTTGACTTTAGTCTGGAAATGGGACATTTTTTTATGTTTCACCTCGCTGTATGGCATGCCAATTTTTGTTTTACACCTCTGCTGCTTAGCGGACAGTGTGGTATTGTAGAGGAGGTCTCCACGGACATGTGCGTATGTCACACTAGTCGATACATAGCAGGGATTTTTGTCCAGTGTCCACTTTAGTTGACTTTAGTCTGGAAATGGGATAGTTTTTGACCTTTCACCTCGCTGTATGGCGTGCCAATTTTTGTTTTACACCTCTGCTGCTTAGCGGACAGTGTGGTGTTGTAGAGGAGGTCTCCCCGGACATGTGCGTATGTCACACTAGTCGATACATAGCAGGGATTTTTGTCCAGTGTCCACTTTAGTTGACTTTAGTCTGGAAATGGGATTTTTTTTTATGTTTCACCTCGCTGTATGGCGTGCCAATTTTTGTTTTACACCTCTGCTGCTTAGCGGACAGTGTGGTGTTGTAGAGGAGGTCTCCCCGGACATGTGCGTATGTCACACTAGTCGATACATAGCAGGGATTTTTGTCCAGTGTCCACTTTAGTTGACTTTAGTCTGGAAATGGGACATTTTTTTATGTTTCACCTCGCTGTATGGCATGCCAATTTTTGTTTTACACCTCTGCTGCTTAGCGGACAGTGTGGTGTTGTAGAGGAGGTCTCCACGGACATGTGCGTATGTCACACTAGTCGATACATAGCAGGGATTTTTGTCCAGTGTCCACTTTAGTTGACTTTAGTCTGGAAATGGGATGTTTTTTGACCTTTCACCTCGCTGTATGGTTTGCCAATTTTTGTTTTACACCTCTGCTGCTTAGCGGACAGTGTGGTGTTGTAGAGGAGGTCTCCCCGGACATGTGCGTATGTCACACTAGTCGATACATAGCAGGGATTTTTGTCCAGTGTCCACTTTAGTTGACTTTAGTCTGGAAATGGGATTTTTTTTTATGTTTCACCTCGCTGTATGGCGTGCCAATTTTTGTTTTACACCTCTGCTGCTTAGCGGACAGTGTGGTGTTGTAGAGGAGGTCTCCCCGGACATGTGCGTATGTCACACTAGTCGATACATAGCAGGGATTTTTGTCCAGTGTCCACTTTAGTTGACTTTAGTCTGGAAATGGGACATTTTTTTATGTTTCACCTCGCTGTATGGCATGCCAATTTTTGTTTTACACCTCTGCTGCTTAGCGGACAGTGTGGTATTGTAGAGGAGGTCTCCACGGACATGTGCGTATGTCACACTAGTCGATACATAGCAGGGATTTTTGTCCAGTGTCCACTTTAGTTGACTTTAGTCTGGAAATGGGATAGTTTTTGACCTTTCACCTCGCTGTATGGCGTGCCAATTTTTGTTTTACACCTCTGCTGCTTAGCGGACAGTGTGGTGTTGTAGAGGAGGTCTCCCCGGACATGTGCATATGTCACACTAGTCGATACATAGCAGGGATTTTTGTCCAGTGTCCACTTTAGTTGACTTTAGTCTGGAAATGGGACATTTTTTTATGTTTCACCTCGCTGTATGGCATGCCAATTTTTGTTTTACACCTCTGCTGCTTAGCGGACAGTGTGGTGTTGTAGAGGAGGTCTCCCCGGACATGTGCGTATGTCACACTAGTCGATACATAGCAGGGATTTTTGTCCAGTGTCCACTTTAGTTGACTTTAGTCTGGAAATGGGATTTTTTTTTATGTTTCACCTCGCTGTATGGCGTGCCAATTTTTGTTTTACACCTCTGCTGCTTAGCGGACAGTGTGGTGTTGTAGAGGAGGTCTCCCCGGACATGTGCGTATGTCACACTAGTCGATACATAGCAGGGATTTTTGTCCAGTGTCCACTTTAGTTGACTTTAGTCTGGAAATGGGATTTTTTTTTATGTTTCACCTCGCTGTATGGCGTGCCAATTTTTGTTTTACACCTCTGCTGCTTAGCGGACAGTGTGGTGTTGTAGAGGAGGTCTCCCCGGACATGTGCGTATGTCACACTAGTCGATACATAGCAGGGATTTTTGTCCAGTGTCCACTTTAGTTGACTTTAGTCTGGAAATGGGACATTTTTTTATGTTTCACCTCGCTGTATGGCATGCCAATTTTTGTTTTACACCTCTGCTGCTTAGCGGACAGTGTGGTGTTGTAGAGGAGGTCTCCACGGACATGTGCGTATGTCACACTAGTCGATACATAGCAGGGATTTTTGTCCAGTGTCCACTTTAGTTGACTTTAGTCTGGAAATGGGATGTTTTTTGACCTTTCACCTCGCTGTATGGTTTGCCAATTTTTGTTTTACACCTCTGCTGCTTAGCGGACAGTGTGGTGTTGTAGAGGAGGTCTCCCCGGACATGTGCGTATGTCACACTAGTCGATACATAGCAGGGATTTTTGTCCAGTGTCCACTTTAGTTGACTTTAGTCTGGAAATGGGATTTTTTTTTATGTTTCACCTCGCTGTATGGCGTGCCAATTTTTGTTTTACACCTCTGCTGCTTAGCGGACAGTGTGGTGTTGTAGAGGAGGTCTCCCCGGACATGTGCGTATGTCACACTAGTCGATACATAGCAGGGATTTTTGTCCAGTGTCCACTTTAGTTGACTTTAGTCTGGAAATGGGACATTTTTTTATGTTTCACCTCGCTGTATGGCATGCCAATTTTTGTTTTACACCTCTGCTGCTTAGCGGACAGTGTGGTATTGTAGAGGAGGTCTCCACGGACATGTGCGTATGTCACACTAGTCGATACATAGCAGGGATTTTTGTCCAGTGTCCACTTTAGTTGACTTTAGTCTGGAAATGGGATAGTTTTTGACCTTTCACCTCGCTGTATGGCGTGCCAATTTTTGTTTTACACCTCTGCTGCTTAGCGGACAGTGTGGTGTTGTAGAGGAGGTCTCCCCGGACATGTGCATATGTCACACTAGTCGATACATAGCAGGGATTTTTGTCCAGTGTCCACTTTAGTTGACTTTAGTCTGGAAATGGGACATTTTTTTATGTTTCACCTCGCTGTATGGCATGCCAATTTTTGTTTTACACCTCTGCTGCTTAGCGGACAGTGTGGTGTTGTAGAGGAGGTCTCCCCGGACATGTGCGTATGTCACACTAGTCGATACATAGCAGGGATTTTTGTCCAGTGTCCACTTTAGTTGACTTTAGTCTGGAAATGGGATTTTTTTTTATGTTTCACCTCGCTGTATGGCGTGCCAATTTTTGTTTTACACCTCTGCTGCTTAGCGGACAGTGTGGTGTTGTAGAGGAGGTCTCCCCGGACATGTGCGTATGTCACACTAGTCGATACATAGCAGGGATTTTTGTCCAGTGTCCACTTTAGTTGACTTTAGTCTGGAAATGGGACATTTTTTTATGTTTCACCTCGCTGTATGGCATGCCAATTTTTGTTTTACACCTCTGCTGCTTAGCGGACAGTGTGGTGTTGTAGAGGAGGTCTCCACGGACATGTGCGTATGTCACACTAGTCGATACATAGCAGGGATTTTTGTCCAGTGTCCACTTTATAAAGTCCATGCACTCCAGTGAATAGCATTTATCCATTTAGATAACTTTTTAATTACTTATTTTTACACAGAAACATAATGTGTGTCTTATAGCATCATATAGCATCATTTAAATGCTTCATTTGTAGTTTTAATGTGCAAATTAAACTTTTTTTCAATACTCTAGAGGGTACTCTTATTTTGAAGAGATCGTCCACCGGAAGTCTTATATTTGCTCACTAGATTTGCCAAAAGAACAGTGCTGTGACGACCATAGAGTATATATAAGGTGACGACGGGTGACGACTACTGATATATTGACGAGTTCAAAAAAGTGCCCCCTAAAACTTCGTCACCTACAGAATCCGGGGACTCCGGGGCCGGGCACAATATTAGCGCACAGGACAGCAGTTGTATTAGCCCAAACATTTAGACTCTCTAAATGTTTGGGCTACAGTTGTATCATGTCTCACAGTCTGTTTATTTCTCTGGACTTTAATCATTTTCATTGTGTTGATTCATTGAATACATGGACAATAGGAACACAATGTAAAGAAGTCCCCTGGACGTTGTGTTATCCTTTTAGCCTTAGATATCCTTAGGCATTGTGCCTGTGCCTTAATTGTGCCATTTTTCATTTTCTGTCTAATAAAAGTATTCAATCAAACTGGATTCAAACTGTACAGACATTCACAGAAATGAATTCAATTTATTTGAGTAGCGGACCGGTAGTAAACTAGTTGAGTATCTATACTTCACGTCACTACATACATTTCAAAGATTATACTTTTGACACACACGAGTAGTTTTAAAGACTATTCCTGCTTTCGCCACAAGAGGGCGCTTGTAGTTAGTTTTATAAAGGTCAAGCAATCATCCCTTGCAATACAGAATTGTCCCTTATTTAGAAACTAAAAGACCCTTATTGAACTGATAAGGGAAAAGGCACACTTTTACCTTGTTCCTTACTTTAATCATTGACAAACAGTTTAAGTTTAAACTGATCATATATACACTCAGGTTGAACAGATCCAACAGGATCTGCCAGGCACCTGTGGGTGTCCACTGTAGGTCACTGTTGCTCCAACAGAGGTGAGGGGGTCAGTTATGTCCTCAGAGACGGTCAGAGTCAGACCGCACCCACTCCAGGGACACACCAGCTTGGACACAGATCGTTCAAGTCCGGTCACTGCGGCCAGTCTGATGAAACTCCAAAGCCCAGGAGCGGGTGTCCAGTTTCTAACTGGGGTTCCTTTTAAACCCAAGAAAGTGGGGCTCTGACTCCCAGGCTAACAGGATCTTGAGTCTCCTCAAATCAAGGAGCAGGGAACATCTAGCCAGCTCCCCAACATCCCTGTCATTCAGCATGCTCAATAGATGGGATATTCACATGCCATGTATCGTGAACGTGAACTCGGACAAGATGATGTTAATTTGTTCTTTCCATTCTCCTGCAATGTTGAACTTATGCACGAGACAAGAGTATGTCTATGAGAACACCCATATGCGTTTTGTGGCTATAATTTACATTGGGTTTTGGGGTGGTACCACCAATTTCCTCCACTCCTTCTCTCATACAGCAAGGCACATGTTATGTCCTTATCTTCTAGGCCTGACCACCACTCAAGAAATAAATCTATCCTGACAAGCATGTTTTTAATTACTCTCTCTTCCCTGGAAGCCAACTGGACATGATCACCTGCATAGCCCTGTACTGGGTTAGGGATAATCACACCGTGGGGGGGAGAAACAGACATAACCACTTTAACCACTGGTTGATGGCAATTATGAAATTCACTGCACTCCACTCCAGTCTTAATGCCTGTCTAAGTGGTTGAGTCAGCTGTTTCCCACAGATTACCTGGATGGAGGACTTACTGTAAATGTCTTTCAGGTCAATATACACTTGAGGTAGTTTTATTTCCTCAAGTCACCTGATCAGAGTCCCAAATGCATCTCTAAAATCAATCATCTATCCCTGTTTTAAGGCAGAACACATGCTCATTCATACCTTGCCTGTTAATAATATATGCTTTTTGCTTGTGGGACAAAATATCAGCATCTACTGACCACGGAATGATTCATTCTAGCCAGCATGCATTTCATAAAACCTTATATGTTGTTGGGAGGAATATGTCTCTCCATGTACGTAGATGGATCTTCAGGAATATTGTATTTCGTGGGAATATGATGGATAAGTGCTCCTTTTCAGGCCTCATGATCTCGCACTCCTATTCTCCAGACACATTCAAAATTGTTTAAAACAATTGTAACTCTGAAATGACACACACACACACACACACACACACACACACACACACACTTTAAAAACCTTTTAAAATAGTTCAAATTGCCGATCTACAAGCTCACAATGTAGATCGGCTAGTTGAACTATTTTAAAAGGTTTTTCAAAATAGTAAAAAATAGCAAATAAGTTTAGGGATAAGGGTGGCGCAAGATGGAGCCCTACATGTCTATAGAGACATGTTCGATGGTACCGAATTAATAACTCATCTCCTGAAATAAACCCAGATTAAGTAATTACAAAACAAGAATTGTGTGCGGATGTTTACTTGGACTGTAGTTCCACCTGCTATCACCATGGTCATTGGGGGGGGTCCCCAGCTAAATGATAATTAGGAACTAAATGGACCCTTAGGTGTCTGTAACTCAGAGTTAGACACTCTCAGAGTTAAATTAACTTTGATTTTACAATATAAATTGGGGTCTCAGAGATAGGCATGCCATTAAATGGGAGCCCGTAGCCTGTTGCATATGAAAGGGGGGGTCCTTGAAATGAAAATAGTTGAAAATCACTGCTAGAGCTGTACAAATCTTCTCTTATGGGGGTCCCTGGCATATCTTTTCTAATGGGGAGTCTGTGGGATAATGAGTGTCATTTTGGGGGTCCTTGACATGAAAAAGTTTGGGAACATGAATCAATTCGTTTTTGCATAAATGTTACATTTCAAGGCAAATTAAGGAATGCAGAATTAGGGCAAAAAGAGAAACATTCCAGAATCACTGCATTCTATATCTTTTTATTCAATGTCTTCTTTTTAAATAAGTGCTTTTAACAGGCAACCAGGATGCCATACAACAAAAATAACTCAGTCATAAGAACAGTGTAAGGGACACACTCTCAACCACCTGCTCATCTTTTCTCCACATGCATTCACAAAGCACAACTTCTTGTGCACAAAGGCGCGCGCGCACACACACACACACACACACACACACACACACACACACACACACACACACACACACACACACACACACACACACACACACACACACACACACACACACACACACACACACACACACACACACACACACACACACACACACACACACACACACACACACACACACACACACACACACACACACACACACACACACACACACACACACACACACACACACACACACACACACACACACACCATTGTGATTTGAACTCACACAATATCGCTCACAAATATGCTGCGATTCCCTGACTTGTAGAACACACCACAAGTGCACCATACACCTCTTGATAATGAAAGACGAAGCAAAACTGCCCACTCATTCAAAACAGCATCAAACATTGTAATTATCGCAACAGTAATACTAGGCATGACATTCCTCATCGTAGCATCATTATCATCAGTCAAAAAGCATTTACAGTAGGAAACATACACTGTCCAGCCATCTAGACCAGGAATAAAAGTGTTTTCATGCCAAAAAGAATTATTGTCATCGTTCATCTGTCATGTCACAGACCTCAGTGAGATCTATACATGTCCATTTACAGCAGAAATGACATCCAAGTTGTAACAACCCCAGCCCAGCAGAGGGCGTCAAGAGTCCACGTTACCAGGCAAGCCACTGGCTAGTGGTCAAAAAGGTCCATTATCCTTTAATGCAGTTACAGGCTCAAGCAGAACAAAAAGCATAGGAGTGTAAGGGGAGTCATCTGATCCTAGATCAGTCAATGGGGGGAGGGTTCTGCTTCCTCTAGACACATCCAATCTTTATTACTGTGCTCCATCTGCAGCAAATGACATGTTTGGAAAAGAAGTGGGGTATTGCTGAGTTGAAATCTGTGCAAACTAGTAAGACCCACTGATTTCCAGGACAGGGCAGATGATGCGAGGAGGCATCGGGAGCAGATCAGGACCACTACACGTCAGAAGGACCAGCGCAGACCTGAGCGGACCGACTGGTACTCCTCAACGCTCGCAGAATGTGGAGGGAACAATCAGCTGGCCGTTGCCATGGCAGAGCAAGAGTTTGGCATCCAGCTTGGTGACCGCATGAAATGGCCGTGGAGAAGGTGGCCGTGGCCGTGGAGAAGGAGCCGAATCCTACCACTCACAGTTCTACATTTCCTGCGGGAACTAACCAGGGAACGCGATGCTGGCTCAGTGGGGCCAGAAGAAAAGAAACCATCACCTGCTGAGGACACCCAAAGATAACAAGAAGCTTATAGAGGACAGTTCTGCAACCTACAAAACAAGGTGAACAGCAGAATGCCACGGCTAGCTAGTGAACCCACTGCCTTTTCCCCTGGTTCCCGGGTGGTTCCTGGTACATTTGGTGTTGAGCTCATGTCCGAGTCCCTGGCAGGGACCGTCCTGGCTCTGGGTTGGTGCCGGTGTTCGTCGTGGGGTTCAGGCCTTTGGTCCCCGCGTGGAGCAGCCCGCGGGAGGCTGTGTGGTCCCCGTTCAGGTTCTTGTAGGGGTTCCTCCGTGGCGGCGTGGCACGCAAACACATAGAGGGGAAGCGGAGGCCCGCCAGGCAGCAGCCAGGGCAGGAGATGACCTCCTCCTGTTCCACGGAGTGACCGCTACCGGAGCCGAACGGAGACGGGCCGGCAGGGTCGCCAGTGAGGGTGGAGTGGTAGCCGTTGGAGGTGGCCCAGCTGAGCGGGCTGCTGATGACCACGTTGTTATTGTCCAGGTTGGATAGCGGGGGGAGGCACGGTGGGCCGTTAGAAATGGTGGTACCCCATCCGTTGGAGAAAGGAGGCGTAGAGGGCTGGGAGGGTTTGGAGTATGGAGACGAGGAGGTGTCCAGTGTGTCCGGGGAGCTGGTGCAGTCCATGGGCTCCCCGAGGTCTCCGTACAGAGACAGAGTCTCGAGGGATTCGTCGGCCGGGTCGTCCCGCGGTTCCTCCTCTACAAGCAGCGACGTCTCATTGGTCCCTTCCTCTCTCTCACTCAGTCCCGACGTATCGGTGTCCACGGTGCACCCGCTAGATAGAGGTCCCCTGTCCTCTTCCGTGAGGACACCGAAAGGGCTTGACATGAGGTTCGGAGGAGGGGTGCAGGGCAGCGAGTTGCACCGCCGGTGCCTCCTGGGACAGACCAGGATTTCCGACGAAGGGGCGCCGTCGTTGCTGGGGGAGGGAGGAGGGGGGAGGGTGAAGGTCAAGGAGATGACCGACTTGCTGGGCGTGTCAAACAGCTTGATCTTGCCGCCCTTGAGGTCCTTCCGCTGAGAGAAGGGGTTCACCCGGGTTTGAGGGGTGGACTGCGGCAACGCAAGCGGTGGGGGGAGCACGTCCGATTTGCTGCGGCAGAGCCGGGTGTCAGTGGGGACAGACAGGGAGTGTCTGCGCAGGGGGTCCACTTCTGGATTCATTACTGAACATGACAGAAAAACAGAGACAGAGACGATGATGATTTCATTATGATGACTACAGTCACTTTAAGCTGCACAACACAACCATTGTGTTCTTAATTATAATAATAAATAAATTATATTTACAGTGCAAAAAAATCCTGGATTTTGGACCAGTAAAATGAACACTTAGGATTTTATAGTGTACAGCGTACGCACATAAAAGGCCCAAAAATAATTCACAGCTCAAACAGCTTCATGGGAAAGAAAATATTGTGCCTCCCTAAGAAAAAACATTAGCTCCAAACACAGGGCTCAAACACTAAGGAACAGGTGTATACTGTACAAACATCTTCATATATTTCTAGCCGTAGGCCACCCTGGGAGTCTGACTGGCCTCCAATAGTTAATAACAAGCATCTGGACCTCAGTCTGCACGACTATGTCTGAGCACCACAGCACTCCGGTGATAACATCTATGAGCTGGCAGTGCACCCCACAGACTGCTCTAAGACCCCCCTGGCTTCTAGGACCCCCAGAGAGACACATGGAACACACACACACACACACACACACACACACACACACACACACACACACACACACACACACACACACACACACACACACACACACACACACACACACACACACACACACACACACACACACACACACACACACACACACACACACACACACACACACACACACACACACACACACACACACACACACACACACACACACACGACTCACTCGGAGTCGCTGGCTCATCCTTTGGCGTTCTCTCAGCCTCTCTCCTTTCCAGCTCTGCAACAATCTGAGAGAAGGACGGACGGAGCTTTGCATTCATCTGGTGTGGGGGGGTGGGGGGTTGACAGAGACAGGACAGCAATAGAGTGAGTATATCGTTGCTGTCGGTTGGAAACCTTGTATGTCAAAAACAGTTCCTTTTAATCATTATTTGTAAAACATTTTAAAATTGTAAAAATAGCTGAGCTACGAGATCAAACTAATTTTGTGCGACAAGCTTGTATGTTGAAGTAGGGGCATTATGACGTCCACCTTTTGAGGAATAGATCTATTCCATCTCTATCTATAGATAATTACAAATGAATAGAGTGAAAGAGTTGCAATTTCTGCCTCCTGTGCAGCTTTTTGTTTTTAAATAGTGGCCATGACATGACATTCCATTCAACAATAGGTGTGCTAGTCATAACTGTAAAATATATATATATTTCCCCCCCCCCCTTTTTTTTTTACATGGCCCTGTAGTAGTCCGTGTGTGTACTCCTAGGTTTACACATCCCCCAATTGAGAAACATTGGCTTAAATGAGAATACTTCCAGTACACAAATTGTACTATATGGAGTCAAATGTAAATTAGTTCCTCAAAACACCTCCAGGGGGCTCAGTAAAACACCCACACAACACCAGCATTAACCATACATATTTCATCGCACAGGTGCAAATTAAGTATGCAATTAAGTATAAATCATGCTTTAGAGGTGTACATAGTTTAGCCACATGGCTCGGGTAGGTATAGATACTGTATTATATGTAGTTTCATGGCCTTGTGTTATGATTTGACGATGATAGTGTACAGAGTCATTGAGGACAGGGTGACATATACAGACAGACAGATGGCCTTGTTGCAATTGCTTCGCGGCTACTAATAACTGCTCCACTCCATTGAATACATGGATTAAAGCAAAATCAAATCTTACGACTGAAAATATTTGTCCTATTGTGCGATTTGTCAAACCAATAATATGTAAAAATCGCTGCTGCTGTCATACTGCCAATCAGGTGAAGAAATCACAGTCTGAGGCTTTAACCTATGACATATCCGAGACGATAAGGATTTTATGGAAGATGCTTCTGAAAATATTTCTAGTTTGACCACTTAAAAAATAACATCAGACTTACATTGCAGCAGGTGACGGCCAGCTCCAGGAAGTGAGAGGGACAGTCCCCGACCATGTGTTGGAAGGCCTCCAAATCCAGGCCAAAGTCCTACAGACACACACAATTCACAGTTTAGCATTTGAATGTGTGTCAGGTGAAAACCTGACCTCAGTAGGCGTTGTGCGATTGCTGCAACATCCACTCTGCTGTCATTTGTAACGGTCTCATAGCTAGGCTTAACCTCTTCTTGTTCTGCATTAGATTGTATAGCGTATATATATATGTCTGTATATACTTTACTGTCTTTTTGTTCTGCACCAGGCAAAATATCCTTTTAGGGCAGGGGTGTCAAACTGGTGATCCGCAGGCAATTAGCAGCCCGCGGAGACGTCCAATGCAGCCCACGACATGATAACACTACCTCTAACAGACATAATTAAAGTATACAGACGTATACACCCTATACTATAGGGTGTATACGTCTATACTTTTGTTGTTGTAATTTTGTGATGTTATTCTTCTGTACGTGGCCCTGTATCTGTAACTTTACTGCTGTGCTGTCTCTGGCGCCTGAATCCCCCGGCAGAATTAATAAAATAATAATAATTTTCAGGGAATGGAAAGAAGAACCTGTGTTCCAATAGATCCAATCTCCAATCCAATTATTTACCGTAGTCACAGCATTTTATTGGTAAAATATTTATAAGACCCACAGACAGACTTGACCACTTTAATTAAAAAAAAATAATGTTTGCCACTTCTGTGCCACACTCTTGTACAACAAAGGGAATTCATTATTTCATTCATACAAACAACCATAAAAAGTTTGAATATGGAGATTCCAAGTTTCTGCCTGACAGCGTGTTCTGCCAGTTGCGTGTGAGTGAGAGTGCATGTTGTGATGTGCACCGTGTTGGCAGGAAACCAGCTTGCTATTGGGTATTCTTATGCCAGTGAAACATAGCGGGCAGTGAAAAAAAATCAATACAAGGTCAAGAAGCAGCCACAGATGAACCGTTTGTTTTCTAAGATGTCAATATTCGGCCGCCCAGACGGTCCTCAAAACACCCTCATGGCCGTTTACAGACAAACATCAATGTGTAGTCCTTCCACACGTCCCAGTCCCGGCAGAGTAGTTCCGGAGCAACAGATTGTGTGGCCCTGGTCTTTCCCTAATGGGACTGATCCAGGGTAGCTACTGGGACGTAAGTCGGGACTTGATCACCTCGGCTGGGTCACCTGAGTGAGGGCTATGATGTTGCGAGACCCGAAACCCTGATGACCTTGGGATACATCACTGAGGATATGTCCCAGGTACATCCATGCAACGTTTTTTTTGTCTACTTTCTAAAGAATTACTTAATTATTATAGTTATAATGCACATTTTAAATGCACCTTCTTGGGGTCTAAGCAATTACATTATAGCAAAACAACATTAACCGTTTGTAACACTTTTGGAGAGATAATCACTTTAGTTTCAAATTCCTCGAACAAAACAGAAGTCATCTCAATTCATCTTCACCTAAACGGGCAAACGTGCTAAAAAAGCATCCGTGTCCAGAACCATGACCAGAACCAGAGGCTGAAAAGGGTGCAGTGCAGTTGAATCACCACTAGGTGGAGGCATATTCATCAGCAGCACCATATTGTTGCCCATTCCCAGGGGGCATGGATGTAATAATTAATCTGATGGGCCCTTAGTGAGCCCCATGGGACACATGTCCACCACAAATTCAATAAGATGCTTTACAAGTCCACCGTCTGCCTATAACCATTAGTTGAGTTTCTTTAAAAGAGATTAATTTGGAAAATGTGACACCCACTGATAAAATGATCACAGACAACAGAACATTAAAGTTCACTGTTTTTAAGGTTATCAGAGGCCATGCGATACCATTTTCTAGTCTGTGTCTAGTTTAGTGTATGCAATAAATCTGTTTTACTGTACCATTATTTTAAAATGTATATTGAAAATGTATATCGAAATAAAAAAATAAAAAAATCTGAAATAAATATTTTCATGATTTTTCAAAAATAGCAGACCTACAAGCTCGTAGCGCGCCACTCGGTGGCGCGCGATGAGCTTGTAGATCTGCTATTTTTCAATAGCTAAATTATAACAATGTTTATAACACCAAAAGGGGTTCCCGCCTGGGGTCACACAGGGGTCTATACTTGGTCCGTTCCCTTTGTCTGTTTAAACCAAATCTCTTTGCCAGAAATATCAGATCTCAAATACTGTAGCTCACGAGTTGCGACACAGAACTTCTATAGATCTGCTGTTTTTTTTGTTTGCCAATTATGACATGCCCAGAATGGTCAACGCTATGCTTCATGGTATCAGAAAAATTTAGCATTTATGGGTTTTATCAGTAAGTAGTCTATGATGCCTCCAAATAAAGCACAAAACTATGATACTGCTAACAACTATGCATCATATATTAAATGCAATATCGCTCTTGATGAAAACCTTGACAAAGCATGAAGAGTGACTGCCGATTATATTAAAACAGGTGAATGGTAGAAGCGATGTGATGAAAGACTCGTCACCGGTACCTCTGTGCGTGGCAGGATGTCAGGGTCAGCCTGTATCCTGGCAATAATCTCACACAGAATGATCCCATATGCAAACACATCCACCTGAGGAGAAACAAAGACAGGCCTGTGAACATCTCTCATCCCAAAACCTTCTCATCAACACTTATTCATAAAACACATTTTTGTTACCTACATACATGTTTTCCGATCAATTATTCGCCCCGTGTTTTGTTGCTGTTGCATTCCTTGACAGTGAATGAAGACAAAAAAAAAACTAAGAAAATACTTGGTGAATTGAAGAAAATAGGGTAGAAGATTAACAACAGCAAAACTATATAAGATTTATGTAAAATAAATCTCACAACTCTCAACTCTGACAGTATAATGCAAGTGTCTTGTATCTAACCCATGTCCACATTACTTGCATAACAAAAATGTTTTGCTCCACTTGTCTATTTAAAACATTTCCGGGACAGACAGTCTCATGTGTGAACGAGAAGCCTGTGAACTCTGCTTGCGTTGAACCCCAGACGCTCTCCTCATTCTGGCAAGAGACTGTTTACACCGGAAGTGTTTAAACAGTAGTGCAAAAATGAATGCATTTTGGGCGTATTTGAGGATATGGACTATACTGTGAGAGTTGTGTTGAGAGTTCAGAAAACAGATTTGATATCATTTTGTTGTTAATCTTCAATTCTTCCAAGTGTTTTGGGATTCTTCATTCACTGTAATAAAGGTAAAAACCACCATGAATTCAAGGCTTCACATGGCAAGCAATTGATAGAAAGGTCATTTTCGGGGAGAAGTATTCCTTTAACCGCATCTAAACAATCTAAACAATGTAAACAATCCTGTCATGATGTTAACCAGCAGAAACTGTCGACATACTAAAACAGCATTAGAAACGTTTGAATGCTATCAGACAATGAGAGTGATTAGCGCCACTTAGCTGTACCCTGTAAATACTAGTGTAGTTGCAACTACTGCCACAAAGCATTCCTCCCAGGGGTGTAACTTTAACATTTTGGACGCTAGCCCAGTCATTTTAGTTGATTGCCATCTGCCATGTCCACAGTCAAATCCCATTAGCCTCCATCCGAAATTGGCTGTGATGATGCATTTAGGATTAATCAAAATAAAAAGGTTAGACATAGGCCAGTTAGTGAAACCTCCCCCACATATTACTGAAACCACATTTTGTTTTGCATAAAAACAAAGACTAACTCAGTGATTCTCATGTTTGAGTGATTCTCATTAACACTTTTGATCCTCAAATGTGTATGTAGTTCACCAGACTACTTTTCTTTTACTCCAAATGTTCCAAAACATTCAGGATTTTTCTAAATCTTTTAAAAATATCAGATTGACAAGCTCACGGCACGTTGTGAGCTTGTTGTATAAATGCCATTTCTGAAGTATAAAATTGTTAAAAGGCTATATAAATGGTTAAAAGTATTTGAATGCTATGTCAACACATTTTTCTGGGGACACCTGGAACACACTCAAGGACCTCTGGGGGTCCCTGGACCATACTTTGAGAAGTAGGGTCTAAAGGCTAACATATCGGTTTCAATATCTGCTTTGTACGGGCTTTGTTTGACTGCTTGTCATCGTATCTATCATACTGTGTACTTTGAACTCTTGGAATATTACAGAGCTAGTGAAAGCAATCCGTCACTACCTTCTCATTATAGACCTCTCCTCGAAGCACTTCCGGAGCCATCCAATAGGGGGAGCCCACCACAGCCAGAGGCTCCTGGTCCTCAGTTTCACTGTAGACAGGGACAACACAGCATGGGTTAAGTGGTTAAGTGATGGAAAAATACAGAGTGACAGAAGAAGATTGAATAGTTGGATTATACACATTTAAATCAAATAAACAGTTATGACAATTTATTCTTATTCACAACATATATCACATCACGTCAAATAACAGTGTAGACCACAATGCCAGAAACTGTAGTTGCATGAATCAGGAGAAGACCATTTACTCCCCCCGCCCCCCCACCCATTTATCCATAATTTCCCGAAAACCTTCCCAAAACCTCCAAATTGTCAAATTCCTTTTCCATCCCTTTACCCCCTACTTGAACTTTTTAGAACGGTGCGAGAACCCAGGATTTCATATGGGGATTAAATGCCAAGCAAGCATGCCTAATGTCTAGCTCATAGAGGTTCAACGCCACAGCAGGGGTATTACTGGGTCAACCCTTGCAGTGTGTGTGTGTGTGTGTGTGTGTGTGTGTGTGTGTGCGCGCGCGCACGCGCACACACACACACACACACACATATATCTTCTCTATTATCCATAAGGCTAGAGCGTTTTTCAGTTAATGTGGCGATATTGTGGTGCAACTTTAAACGTACAAAAAGGAAGGAACTCACAAAAGTGCAAGGACAAATGTGCATGTATACACACACATGTAGACCCCCACACACACACGCACACACACCCCTGCTGGCAGACACTTCCTCTCTGTGCTATTTTCATCTGCTACTGTGGGCTATGATACTGCAAAAAATACAGGGAGGGAAGTGATGTTGGGAGAGAGAACTGACAGTCATGGCTCCCAATGTAAACATCATCGGACAGAGAGGGACAAGAACAAGAGATAGAACAAGAGCGAGAGACAGCGAGAGAGAGAGGGAGAGAGAGATAGAGCTTTAAAAAGTGGAGCAGCCGTGGTCAGACAGGGAGGGAGAATGACGGAATATGCAAGATCAAAGCAATTAAATGGGAAGACAGACAGAATAGCATCTTAAAGCAGAGGTCAATAAAAAAAAGTCAAATTTATATGCAAGTGTATAAGAGATGGAGTGAAGGAGAGAGAGGGAGAGGGGGGGGGGGGGGGGAGAGAGAGAGAGAAGGTAGTCTGGAATAGTTTGACCTTATTTGGAGTTCTGTCCTAAACCCTCCTGCCATCTCCTCTCTCCCTCCCCCACCCACCCTCCCTCCCACACTCACACTGCAAGTACAGCACCACTGCACCAGTAAAACAATTTCTTAGTTAGTTAGCATTCTCAGACGCAGTAAAGTTTGGAATGCACATGTCCACATTTACTGGGGATGTACCAATGAGACATTTTGGCCGATATCGACATCTAATATACGGTAATTAATTGCCGTTATGGCTGATAACCGATATAACCAACGTCGATATGATATGTATTAAAAAAATCAAATAATGTTGTCCATTCTGAAAAAACACTGAACACTGAATTTGAAAAAAGCAATGCCTCTTTATTCCAAAACTAGCGATGCACTGTTATTGAAATGTTGGCCCATATCCCAACATAAATAGCTTGAATGTAGTATAAGCTTCCCCAGAAAAAAGTGATAGACTTCGCAGCCTTCATCATCAGAAAAGGCATTTTCAGGCTTTATTTATTTAAACATAATTACAATATCTGCTAAAACTGATATTATTTTGATAGATTCGATACCGGTATTGTATTTTAAGGCCAATATCGGCCGATACCGATGTGATGACCGATAAATTGCCCATCCCTAATTTTTTCCACATTTAGAGTTAAATGGACACTCATGATTTTATAGTACACAGCTTCTGTACTGCATAGCTGTAACAAACAAACACACAGACAGACACTCTAAAAAAGGTAAATATTACAACATAGTGGTAGTTGAGAGCAGGCAGAAACGTTATTATTGATAATTAGGGCATGGCACAGAGCAGGTTCCAGCAGCAGCTGTCTCCTCTCAGCACCAGTAGAATGCTTACAAAATGACTTCTGCTGACACAGTCGCTAAAGAGACTGCGGGGGAGTATGACGGCGCTAATGGGATCTGTGTGTGTGGGGGAGGCACCAATATGTGTGCTTGTGGAGGATTCTAGGGGCAACCTCCCTGGCATTTCTTTGAGGTCAGGTTGGTCTTTCCGTTCCTCTGCCAAGCCATTTTAGAGCACTAACTATTCCCCATATCTTACAGTACATAAAATTACTGAACAGTCAAAGTTGGCTAAACATTCACCATTCAATCTTGGTCAAGAAGTCATGGACATTTGGAATTCGTTCATGAAATCAACCTTTTCAACAGGGCCTATTTTTTGTGGCTAGATTAAAATGAATATGTGCTTTAAAACCCATAAAAAATAACACCATTTGACAATAAATTAAATTAAATTGTGTTTTTTTTTCTGCTGAAATTAACGGAAACCCTGGCTTACCGGAAAACCTAACTCACTCACTACAGTATTCAGTGTATTTTAAAGCATTGAGACCATTTAAAAAGGTCTTTTACTTTTCAAAACCTTCTGTACCTCAAGTGCCCGGACCTGGATTTCTTTATGCGCTTTTGGTCATCATAACTTTCCCTTTTCCCTGAATATTATTCATCACTTCAATGAGCACCGGTGGTTTGAAGAATATCAGTAGGCCTAGCGCTCCTGTAACATTGAAGAATATCAGTAGGCCTAGCGCTCCTGTAACATTGAAGAATATCAGTAGGCCTAGCGCTCCTGTAACATTGAATATCAGTAGGCCTAGCGCTCCTATAACATTGAATATCAGTAGGCCTAGCGCTCCTGTAACATTGAATATCAGTAGGCCTAGCGCTCCTGTAACGTTGAAGAATATCAGTAGGCCTATCGCTCCTGTAACATTGAAGAATATCAGTAGGCCTAGCGCTCCTGTAACATTGAAGAATATCAGTAGGCCTAGCGCTCCTGTAACATTGAAGAATATCAGTAGGCCTAGTGCTCCTGTAACATTGAATATCAGTAGGCCTAGCACTCCTGTAACATTGAAGAATATCAGCAGGCCTAGCGCTCCTGTAACATTGAAGAATATCAGTAGGCCTAGCGCTCCTGTAACATTGAAGAATATCAGTAGGCCTAGCGCTCCTGTAACATTGAAGAATATCAGTAGGCCTAGCGCTCCTGTAACATTGAATATCAGTAGGCCTAGCGCTCCTGTAACATTGAAGAACATCAGTAGGCCTAGCGCTCATGTAACATTGAATATCAGTAGGCCTAGCGCTCCTGTAATATTGAAGAACATCAGTAGGCCTAGCGCTCCTGTAACATTGAATATCAGTAGGCCTAGCGCTCCTGTAACATTGAAGAATATCAGCAGGCCTAGCGCTCCTGTAACATTGAATATCAGTAGGCCTAGCGCTCCTGTAACATTGAAGAACATCAGTAGGCCTAGCGCTCCTGTAACATTGAATATCAGTAGGCCTAGCGCTCCTGTAACATTGAAGAATATCAGCAGGCCTAGCGCTCCTGTAACATTGAATATCAGTAGGCCTAGCACTCCTGTAACATTGAAGAATATCAGCAGGCCTAGCGCTCCTGTAACATTGAAGAATATCAGTAGGCCTAGCGCTCCTGTAACATTGAAGAATATCAGTAGGCCTAGCGCTCCTGTAACATTGAAGAATATCAGTAGGCCTAACGCTCCTGTAACATTGCTCTTCCAAACGACAACAATACGCTGTGGAAAATGGTCGTCAAGTGTACCGTGAGGTGAGACGCATTCAGTTGGCTAAACATGCCAGACCAGCAGTATGGTCCTAGCTTGGCCTTTATAGTCAATGCAGAGTGCAGACTGGAGGAGAATTGATGGCGATGAATAAAAAATGCCACATAAATGTCATGGCATAATAAAAAGCGCATCTGCCCTGAGCGAGTGGGAACATTCTATGCGGGTGTCAGGTACGTCATGACAGGACAGATTAAATATTGACACCGTCTCAGTGACTCAAACCACCCTGTCGGTCCAACCACCTTGTGCTCTTTTCCCCCTTGAAATGGGGATTGTTAATAATAGTTCCACCACAGATGGCGGGATGAGAACCCACAAGTTTGCATATTTTGGAAAATTACACTACATATTGGTGTAGTTCTGGTGAGTTCTTTTTTGTGTGCGTGTCGTTAGGTCTCGTCCAAGTGTCACTCCGCAAAGACATACAGGCAGAGACAGACAGACAGAAATACCTTTTTGAATGGGGCAACCACTCCTATAGACAGCTTTGTGTGTCCCTGGGTTCCTGGCTGGCTGTCCGAGCACGAAAATAGTGTTTGGTTGGTTAAGGTTTTCACGACCAAGTGTTACTGTTGTGCAGCCTAACACACACACACATTAACTATGATGATTTTGGGTGTGACAGTACAGTACAGTGACAGTACAGAACAGGGACCCCCTGGGGACCCCCACACGGTAACTCTGTCATTTCTTGGCCGTTTCGGATGCGGACCGGCTTGCCGGAACCGGGCCGGCACCCTGGGTGCGTTCCTGTGGGTTTGGAACTTCCGGGGACCCCCACACGGAGTTGCACCACTCACTTCACACGGGTGTGATTTTTCACACTACTTAGTTGACCAGAGTCCCTCAGGGCTCTATACTAGGTGTGCTACCATTTCCCGCTACACTACACAATCTCTAACTAAAGCTGAAAATAGCTGGTCTAAAAGCTGACAATGCATTGTGTTGCGATACATTGTGAGCTTCAGCTTGTAGATCTGCTATCGTCTCCAAAGGTCAGCCCAAGAATGGGTTCAATTATTTTCATACAGAGGAAGTGACCAGACAGTTGGCATTGCCACATGCATGGCATACAAGGGCCTGCAACAAGCACAATAAAGCAACACAGAGAGAGGAAGTGGAAGGTGGGGGGTGCTCAGTATATTGGGTGTGTCTTATCTAATCAGTGTGCGCGTGTGCTGATAGAAATTTGATGATTAGACTGTTAGGACTGACCTGTACTCCGGTATTTTCTCTGCCAGACCAAAGTCCCCCACGACGCATGAACACACACCACTCTCCCAGCGCACCAGGCAGTTCTATACAGAGGTACACAGGTCACACACACACACATCACTTTATGACTTCTGATAACTGTGTGTCTGATGCATATACTGTTAGAAGTGTGTGTGTGTATGTATATGTGTATGTGTATGTGTGTGTGGGTGTGTGTGTGTGTGTGGGAGCGTAGATTATTGTGCATTCATCCGTGTGTAATACATGTTTCTTGCTACCATGGAGGCATGGTCCCTCCGGAGGAGGTACTGTACCTGAAAACATGTACTAAGCTGTGTTTGGGGTGTGCGTGCATATACGCTTGTATTACTTATTGAATTGAATTGTATTACTATATACACGTCCCCACAAGTAGAGTCGAATTTGAGAACTACGTCATAAGTGCTCTAAACTAAACAAACATTCAAAATCCCATAGACTTGGCTGCTATATGACGTAATCATCAAAAGCCATGCATTGGAGGGGCTAGGGCCCCTCAAAGATGTGTTGATGTACAGTTAATACAAACATGGTGTGTGTGTGTGCTCATGTGTCAGCGTGCGACCATGCATGTGTCATTTGGGTCCGTGGCGTCACCTTGGACGTGAGGTCCCTGTGGAAGATGCCCTTGCTGTGGAGGTACGTCAGACCACGGGCGATGTCCAGGGCCAGGTCCTGCCGCACGTTCCATGACAGATACACGTCGCTGTCCAGCAGCTGCTCCACGTTGCCACCGTTGATGTACTGGAGGAGCCACGAAGAAACAAACCATTCATTAAACATTCTATAAATGCCTTCTAGACCAGCGGTTCTCAAACTTTTTCGTGTCGAGGACCCCCCAAATGATATGTAATTGCCCGCGGACTGGGGGTTGGGAATCGAACCCGGGTCTCCCACTTTGGGAACTAATCATCGACCGCTCGCTCACTCACCCAAAGGGGAACAAACCCCCACCCCAAAGTCAAGGGATAGATTAGGTTCTTGGGTTTCAGGCAGAGCTACTCTGCTACATACTGCTGGCACCATCATTTCATTGATTTCTCACGTCCATTACATTGTGAGTTGATGGGACACGTTGACAGAAGCCAGCCTGGACTGGGTTTACGTGTTCAGCCATGGGGTTTTCCAGCATGAGGCCTGGAGGTCGAGTGACGCCCTGTCTAATCCACTGGTTCTCAACCTTTGTCATGTCAAGGACCTCCAGTTAAATATGCAACAGGCCACAATCTACACTCAAAGATTGTACATTTGTATACTCTTGCATTCCATTTGGATGCCTGGTGATCCCCAGACCCGACGTCGATCCAGTAAATCGATCCAGTGTGATGACATGTCAATCAAGTACAGCCGACACAAGAACCCCAGCCCAGAGCTTCCTTCAGTCAGCTAGTATCGATCTACTGAAGTCACCATGTCGACATCAGGTCAGCCCAGCAGGTGAAGTGGCCTGAACCGCCTGACTTCAGTGTGTGCTAGACATCACTAACTAACCACTTCAACTCTGAGTGTACAAGAGGAACCAAATAATATACCCTTAGGTCCATTTGGTGTTTTTTTTTACAAAACTCTCAGAGATAAATTAACACTGAGGATTGAGTCCCAGATTTATATCTAAAAGGTATCAAATGGGGGTCTGTGGACTAATGCATATCAACCGGTGGGGTGGGTTCTTGAAATCTAAAAGGTTCAGAACCCCTGTTCTAACAAAGAGAGAATAGCTGCCGTGTTCACTTAGTCTAGCTTTAGGCATTGCTGTAACAAATGAGGGTAGGAGGTGTTCGTCATTTGCCCAAGCTGTTGCCAAGTAACACATGAAAAGGTTTTTTGCAGTTTGGCACTCTGATCTTAACCACTTTTCCCTATTTTGGGCATGTCATATGCAAAATGTTTGAGATAGGGCTTAAGTTGTTAAACTCGATATTTTAAACTTCTGCTGTTTAATTATGAATCTAATCTATAATGCAAAGCACTTGGGCATCAATGTGCAATAGTGAGCCATTTCAACTGAAAAACAAGAAATTATTGTATTCCAAAAAGAGACTCCCAGTTAACATGCAGCCTCAAAGCCCCACATCCCCCGTCTCCTACACAAACATTTTCCCACAGGACTTCAGGTCTCCTCTGAAAATCTTCAACCTTCACTGTGACTGGGATTTGTGCCTGACGGAAATATATTAACCACTCTATACACCAAATGTCTTCACGGAAAATAGCCGATCTACAAGGTCACAATGTGTCGTGTTGCAAGTTTGTAGATTGGCTATTTTCACAGAATGTTCGCCCCTGAATAGGGACGCTTGGGATGCTTCTATACTGTAAGATTTTCAGAGTTCACGATGGCGTCTTACCTCTGTTAGAGCGTGGAGCTGTCCTTCATTGACACACACTCCTATAAACCTGGAGGAGCACACATACACACACATAAATAAATACAAATACACGCAATTGCAATAGCAAACATCCAGATGTAACAAAAAAGGCAAATAGGAAAAGGGACACCACAACAAAGTGCTAAAAGAACAAAACTCGCAAGAAAGCACTTGTAATGTTAAGTTATACAAAACACACACATAATACCTGAGTATGTTGGGATGTGAGAGTCTGTTCATGAGTTGCACCTCCCTGAGCATGTTGGCTCTGTTACTGACCATAGTGTTCATTTTCAGAGCCATCACCTGACCGGACACTCTGTGCTGCACCTGGACACAGAGAGAGAGAGAGAGAGAGAAATAGGACAGGGAGAGAGACTCATTAAATCAAATGAATACAACAGGCGTTGACACTAAGGGTTGCCCACCTGCCCCTGGCAGGTAAATAAAACTTTCTGCATTAAGGTTTGCCCGACCGGGCAAGTGCTCATTTGAGAGCGGATGCAACAGTCTATAAACACAACACGAGATGTATGTCTAAACACCTGAACGTGGCCGGAGCGCTGTCTTCTGGTCTGTGGAATGTAAAGCACTGTTTACCACGGGGCCCATCAGATGTTTTCTTTATTAAGATTTTAAATGGACGTGCACCTCCACCACTGAAACAGTTCATAGGTCAAAGGGACAGTGGTGACAGAGCAACAAGGGCAACTGCCAGAGGGGCCTGCGAAGTGCCAACCAGATATAGTGTGTTTGGTAAAACAGTCTTCTCTGTTAGAGCCTCCCATCACTGGAACAGTCTCCCAACAGAAGTAAGAGAGACCTCCAACTATCTGACCTTCAAAGTCAACCTTAAGAGGTGGCTAAAAACTAATCAAATCTGTACGTGGACAGAACAACTAGTTGTTCTGTCCCCTGTACCATGTTTATTGTTCCTGTATTGTATGTTAAGTCTCTCCCATTTACATGAATGTGAAAACTGCCGTGTTGATTAATGAGCATTGTCCCTGTCAAATAAATAAATAAATAAAACAAATAGTCATGACACAAATAGTTAGTCACACGAGAGAGACTCGGAGTAGGACCGCTGCTCCTTCGCCTGGAAAGGAGCCAGCTTAGGTGGTTCGGGCATCTGGTTAGAATGCCTCTCGGGCGTCTCCCTAGGGAGGTCCTCGACGCACGTCCCACTGGGAGGAGACCCCGGGGGAGACAAAGGCGCAGTTGGAGGAAACACATCAACTCACTGGCCTTGGAACGTCTCGGAATACCCCAGGAGGAAGTCACTAATGTTGCTCTGGAGAGGGAAGTCTGGAGCACTCTGGTGGAGCTGTTGCCCCGCGACCCGACTAAGGATAAGCGGTTGAAGATGGTCCGGATGGATGGTCATGACATTTTTTTTAATCGCACAGCCCCAGAAAGTTAAAAAAAAATAAGTGTTAAATTGAACTGTAAAGGTCATTTCAAACGGGCAGTGATTTAACGTGCCTATAGTTTATTTTCAATGAGACCTGCGTTTTTTTTCTGTACGCGCGCAAGCGTATTTATGTGGGAGCGGTCCCGTGAAATTGTCGCATGCTCGTTTCGTGCACACGCCCGCGACTCACCAGACCTGGATTCTGTTTAGCTTTTTTTTAAAGTGGTGCAACCACTTCCTTAAGTGACTATGTGTGTGGGTGGCTGGCTGGCCGGGTGGCTGGGTGCGTCTGAGTACAAAAACAGCATGGTTGTTTTTCACCACCTGTGCGCAACCTAACACACACACAAACACACGCACATATTAACTGTATACATGGTGATTTCAGGTGTGCCAGTATAGTACAGTGACAGTACGGTACAGTAGAGGGACCCCCACACGGTAACTCTGTCATTTCTCAACCGTTTCGAACGCGGGGCGGCTCGCCGGAATCGGGCCGGCACCCTGGGTGTGTTCCTATGGAACTCCCCCCCCCCACCCCCACGGAGTTGCACCACTTACTTCACACGGGTGTGATTTTTACACTTGCGTTGTTGCGCCCCTCTTGAGCAGACCTGTAGCAGACCTGTAGCAGACCTGTAGCAGACCCGTCGTTGATCCAGGCAACAACATGTGCGTTCATCGCTTCCCGTTTGAAAGGCCCTCAAAGTGTTCAGTCAATCAAGTCTGTGTCGCGTAAAAAAGGTTTGAGACAGAGCAGGATCGTATGTGCTCTGCAGGTTTATTTCCAATGCACCCGTTTCTAAAGCCTTGTCTTTTGCAACTGTGCAAAAGTAGTCCTTTTAGCTCTTACAGCAGCAAGAATTAAAAAAAATATGGAGAGTGGTTTAAGGACATTTAAGACAGCAAAGAGAACACTTTCCACTTCAAACGTGTCTCCGCCTGTCAGCTGGTCACCACACAGACATACAGTTTTATATATATATATAATTTATTTTATTTTTAGCATATACTACCATACACTCCACACCATAAACAGCATTTACAATCATAATGTGACATGTTGTAGTTACACGAGCAGCACGCTTCATGCTACAATTGCCACAACACAGGATCATCCTTATACTAAATTACTATGGCAATGACATTTGGCACCAAGTTATCTTGGTACTGCTGATGCCGTGCAGACAGCAGGAAGGTCATTTAAGCTCATTCATTCATTCCGCAGCCGCTTTGTTCCTACTATACGCTGCTATGGCGATGTACTACGTCTGGTATGGTAACCATGGTGATACGATATGCTCCCCTTTGCATACGATCTCATCTGCCTGGAAGGGAAGCCCCCCCGAATACATTTAGATCTGTGAATTTGTGCAGACTGCTGCACTTACTGCGACAATGACTGTGCTGACTGCATGTCTAAGACCGACTGTGGGGGTGTGTGTCTGCGTGAGCGAGCACACGTGTATGCCATGGTACAACAGTGTATTAATGTCATGTTCACTGGTGAGTGGAGGGAATGAGACTACACACTACAAGCGATAGTGCTGTAAGCATGAAGATGGGATTAACGGGGGAAAGCGAGCATGGAAGTTATTCGAAGCGCTTGAACATGCATCTACGTGTGTATGTGCATGCAGGATGTAACGATTGGTTACAGCTCACGTATTATTGGCGTGCATTAACACAGTGAGAGTACGCTTGTGGGGGAGGGGTGCACAGGGATGAGAGGACAGAGTTAGAGCGAGGTGGGGGCTCGGTAGAAGAGAGGAGTGGGAGTCGCTGGAGAGACTGAAATAGGCAGATGTGATCCTGAAAGTGACACGGGCGAGGGAGTCATTGACTAGGTCCAGTAGGAAGCAGAGAGCTGGCGGCCTGGATTCTGAACTACGCCACAGGATCAGGATGGAGAAGGGAAATCCACAAAGCCTATTAGGGACCCGGCTAGAGTGCAGAGAGTAATGCTATTAATATACTCGCACGTCTGGGCTTTTAACCTAGTAAGATCAAGGATACCTGCTTCTGCCTCAACCGCCAGTCAGTGAGAGTCAAGCTCTCCTGAATTAAGTCCCCTTCCCACCGTGATACCAGACACGCTCTCTCTCTCACGACTTGAATGAACTAGGGCTGGGCGATATCACTTCAAATCAATATCATGATTTCAGAATTTTGCCTTGATTATGATTAATGAATGACTATTGCAAAAAGATTTAAAACAAAAAACTGCTTCCAAATTATTCCATTAACCTATATTAGCAAGATTACGTTTTTGGATTTTGATGATGTCACACCATGGAAGCAAGCATTGCCTAGCGATGGGAAGTTAAAATACGGTAACAATAATAATAATAATTCTGGATTATTACTCTTAAAAGGGGCATTGCACTCATTTTCAACATTTTACTATGTCATTAATGTACCTTAGAGCTGTTGTGTGGAAATAATAAAAAAGTTCCCCCATTCTGTGTTTCCTAGAACTAGAGGTCTGAAAAAAATCATTAACATGGTGAAACACATGGTGTGTTTCACCATGTTAATGATTTTTTTCATAATTACAGTTCTAGGAAATACAAAATGGGGGGGACTTTTTTATTATTTCCACACAACAGCTCTAAGGTATATTAATGACATAGTAAAATGTTTAAAATGGGTGGTTTTCCCCTTTAACATTTCGTGTTTGGCAAAGGAGGGTTTAATTAATACATATTCGAGATTTCTCGAGTTTGGCATAGATTGTGTTAATTACCCAGGCCGGCCCCGATCTGGTTCCATTCTCTCTCTCACAGGTTTCTAGCACAGGCACAGATGCACAGAGAAAAGATACTACTGTAGTAGTACAGTATTTCAGTGCTCCATCAGCCGTAGAGTCTGCTGCCGGAACGCAGTGCAGAGGATTAGAGGCTTCATAACGGCCTGTATGATAAATCACTGCTCTTTTCTGCTTCCATTGTACAACTGCAGATTTACTCCGAAAGCAGGAGCATACAGGGTTCATTGCAATGAGCGTGACAAAAGCAGATTTTACACTTTTCCAGCCCGATTTAACTATCAAACAACACTTTCCAAAAATAGCAACAATAGCTGATCTCTAAACTCACAACACGTGGGCTTGTAGAATACTCTCCCCCACGCGATAGTCGTTCGACAAAGTATAAATTATGGCTCAAGTGGACCGAGGATTTTCATGTGCATGCTAAAACTGTTAGCTCGGTGCCTCGCTCACTCTCTCTGACACACGCTTCACCCAAAATCTCACACCCAGCCTATAATGCAGATGTGAGCCAAGTGCTGATGCAGCATGTCCCAGCAGTAGGTGTGTTGCTATACTTGCTGGAGGAGCAGACAGCCTGCAGGCTGTGTCACACCATCACCGCCATTACAGTCCAGGGCATACATGGGCAACTGGCAGCCCCCACCTTCACTTAACCCATTTAGACCAGACGTCGACATTTAAAAAATGTCTTTTAAATCATGACAGTTTTCTGAAATACCTCCGTTTCTGTATCAGTGGTGCTCAATATTTGATGTCAAGGACCCCTAAAAATATACATGTATTTGGACGCCGACCACCATCTGAAAATATGTTGTTCCAGTGACCCCCCCGGAAGCAAAGATTTGAGTTAAAAACGTTCGCTGTGAAAGAATATATATTCAAAGATTTGCGCCACATTTTCACGATTTTTCAAAAATAGCAGATCTACAAGTTCGTAGAGCTCGGTGCCACACTATGAGCTTGTAGATCTGCTATTTTTCAATAGCTAAAGTATAACATACGGTAATCCTTAAAACCGCAAAAGGTGTTCCCGCCCAGAATGGGTTAATGCAGGTTAATATCAATATTATTGATTTGATATATATTAGATATATTTATTGAATTCAGTTACAATGCAACATGCAAACATGTCCCGCTTTAATTACTTCAGTCTATATATGTAGCTTAATGACTAGTATTAAAATGTTTGTCCTTTTTTGTCCAATGTATTTGTATTTAGTTCATAAAGTTAACATAACTATAACTAAATGCATTTGAAATGAAATAAAAATGTTACTTTTCGGGATTCCAATTAAAAAAATGTCTAAAAGTTCTTCAGGATTTAAATTATATAGCTAAAATAACTGATCTACAAGCTCAAAACGCGTGATCTGCTTTTTACGACAGAAATATGCAATGTGGCCCTCTGGCGTGAGTGTGGAAATATATTGGCTCTCTCCATCGTCAAAGTTGCCATCATTAGTCCAGGGGACGGACACAGGCTTTCTCTCTCTCAGTTGTGCGTCTGCGAGGTGTGCTTGCTTTGTTTTCTCAAGCGCGTGCATGCGTGTGCGTGTGTGTGTGCGTGCCTGTTGGGAGTCCTTGTCCGTTGGAAGAGTAGTCCAGTGGTTCTCAAACCAGGTGCCACAATATATACAGTAGCCTACTGTGTGCACACTCATTTACATACGTATTTACAGAGGCAAATTCTTGTGGATTGTCTATTGTCAAAAAAAAAGTATGAAATTACGTTTTTTTTCTTTTATTTGGCTTAGTAACTACAAATAAACATTTGCAAGGTGACAACCAGGCAAATGTTATCTTCTTGAAAAGATATGAATACTGTATGCATACATGTGACATGAGGTTTTTACTTTCCCTTTGGTGTGCCATGGGTACAACAGGATTGAAAACCACTGAAGGTGTGTGTCTTCAATAGGCGTCTCCATGGAATTGTTGCAAGAACACCGATGCATAAGCCCTACACAATGGTTACTCCACTCCACCTTATGGTGCAATCAGACAAGCATGCACCGCACGTGCACACTCTAGTGCCAGCTATCAGAGCTGAGACAGTGGTGAAGGGCACACCTCTCTCCTCTCAATCATGAACATGCACTCAGTCTTCCTAAAACATACTCCGTCTTGTAAAGTGCAGTTGTCAGCTGAAAAAGGTCACGGGCATCTTTCGCTCCGTCTCTCTCCGTCCCCCTCTCTCTCCCTGCAGTGAACATGTGCAGTAGTGTCTGTAATTAGCCAGCGGCAACGATGAGACAGACGGATAAAGAAAGAGGGAGAGAGACATGGAGATTTAATGCATGTCTGAGACTGCGAGCGGTACAGAGACAGCTCTCCAAGAGCAGAGACGGGGGGAGAGAGATGGAGAGAGTGGACGCGGAGAGGAGTAGAAATAGAGAGCAGAGGAGAGACAAGACATAGGAGAGAGAAAGAAAACTGGGTTTGCGGAGCACATCACTGCACATTGCGCTCTGCTGCTAAGGTCAAGAGTGTGTAGAGCACGAAAGAGAGGGAATGCATGACTACACACACAATCGCACATACACGGCATGCACACACACACACACAACAGTGGGACATTGCCAGTGGATTTTGGCACTCACACCCTCTTGTGGTTTTGTGGTTTTGGTGGCTAGGATTGAATCGATAACAGCAGTTAGCTGGTGTCATTTAACTCTGGCTTAATATAAACCCAGTACATCAAAAATAAACTTAAAATAAACCCCACTGAGGTTTCCAAACAAATGACACGTGAGAAACCCTTCAAACATTCGTTTCTTCTCATTGGGAATATCTGAGAGCACTTGAGGAGCTTCACTGGAAACGTTTCAGTCCTAGCTAAATATTATACTTTTCTTTGGCATCTACACCACCGCTGTGCAAAGACGAATTGCCTCTATAATCAATGACACACTGTGAGCTAGAAATGGAGAGGGGGGGGGGGGGGGGGGGGCTACCAAAATGAGGCCTTGAAGCTGAAAAACAGCTTCTTGTCTTCTTCTATTGAAACACTCAACCTCTGCCTACACATATGCTCTTCCTAGAACCCCCCCCCCCCCCCAGGAAGGATGACAACAAGAGTCGAAGTGTGTGTTTACATAAGTGTGTGTATAAGCGCATGCGAGTGCATGTTTGAAAGGAGGCGAGTGGCCAAGTACAGTCCGTCAGTGAGCGAGCAGGGAGGTCTCTCCGCTAGCTGGGCTCCTACAGAACCTGATCTCAGTTCTGTCTAGACCAGGCAGGTAGTGACCGACACACAACCCTTTAGCCTGTTGCAGAAAGCCAACATTACACACACACACACACCACCCACCCCCCCCCCACATTCGCGTGCCTAAACACAAGGTCACTCCAGTTCACATGCTGCCTCCAGGAAAATATATGTTCATGCTCGTGCGCACATGAACACACATTACGTCTTCAAAAACATGGCTTATTGCTTGTAAAATAGACGTTCTGTTGGAAGGAGTGAGTGAAAGCGAGTGTGCAAGCCAGCTGATGGTGGGTTAGCGTGGCCTAGGTCTTGCTGTGACAAGTAAGGCATTCAACGGCAAATAGGACATTCAAAGAAAAAGGAAAAAAAGCATACTAAAACATTCCCCAACCCTCCAAGTCTTGAGCAACTTCCACGGAGAACACTTCACACACCTGAGTTGTTTGTTTACCTTTAATGGGAGGGGCTTCCCTTAAGGCTCAGCTGAGAGATTGGATTACCTGTACTCCACAGTCCACACACGCACACACAGTTGCACGCACGCACACACAGTTGCACGCACGCACACACACACAGTTGCACGCACGCACAGTTGCACACACAGTTGCACACGCACACACACACTTCTGAGCTTGTAGCACATTTGCTATAGCCCTGAATCGCTACAATTGAAAAAATATGTCCTGGCGATTCAGGTCTGCCTACGGCGGCGTCAGTCTCGATCGAAAATCTGATCGCAGCAGCTGATTGGCTATCAGCCCCGTCACTCGACAGCGTCAAACAACAAACATGGCTGCCGCCACTGCGGAGAAGTAGGTAGCCTTGCCGAGCCATGGGGCCCATAGGGCAGGAGCCTATCTCCTGTTTCTGTAGTGTGAGGCAGCTTGATGTACAAGTACACCCCTGGACATGATGCTAGTATGTCGCAGGGACTTACCCCCAATCCAACCCTTATGATGCCGAGTGTCAAGCAGGGAGGCACTGGGTCCCCAATGCCTTTGGTATGACCCGGCCGGGGATTGAACCCCGACCTCCCAGTCTCAGGGCGGACACTCGAACCACAAGGCCACTGCTGTGACTCGCGACCGTATCAATCTGGCTATTAAATCGATCTATGATAAATAGTTTCTTTGCAGAAACGGTTATATAAACATCATCCGACATATTTTACCACTATTGTTTACATGCTAGTAGCGCTCTTTGGCTGTGTTTGTTTGGTTAGCAATAGCAACCGGGTTAGCCATAGCCACATCCCAGAAACTGCTGCCGTGGGGAGGGCTTTCAGTCTTAATAATGAAGTGAAACGAAATGAAAATTCAGACGACAGTCAGGCTACATTTGCTATTTTGGGTGAAGAGATTTGGTTTAGCGTGAAAAAGCAGCAGACCTGGATTAGAGCCCTGGGGGACCCCGGTCAAATAAGTATAATTATAGTGTATGGTTAAGACATTTTGCCTAGCCGAACAACTCCACTTGCATGACACACTGCAGATCACCAACAGAGAAATTCACAAAGACAGGCGCGCGTGCACACACAAACACACACCTCTGCTCTGAAGTGTCAGCAGAGCAGGTCCTGACTGGAACGAGGGAGGAGAGGAATAATAAAGGGGAAAAGTGTTTTGCTAAGCCCTGGAGGTTCAAGTCAAAACTGGCACTCCATCCAACACCGCGATCCAATGGCAACAGAGTCAGACACTGTGTGTGTGTGTGTGTCTTTATTTTAATCACAAGCATATGGAAGATGGATAAGGTTTTATGTGTGTCTTAATAATACTGCTTCTCTCCTGACATTTTATCCTCACAGCAAAATCCAGAGTGGCACTCTTCCTCTGGAAGTCTGGATTGTACTGTATAGTGCTGCCAGAGCTAGATGTTTTCCAGAGCTAGTCCCTACTTGTCTTGAGTAAGACGGATCCCATATCCAGACAACATACCCCCCTGGTCTTTCAGAGGTCTCACACACACACACAATTGATGACACAAGAGCAAAAGGTAGCGATCAAATGAAGCAGACACATGAACACACATGTAAAAGGGGACGTTCTACTTTGCCAATCATTGTATCAACCCCGTACACAGGTACTAGTGTCTGTCATTACCTACGCAACCATTGACATTTATTTATATTTTTGTGGTTTGCAATGTCCCTTCAGCAGACTAAAATCCCTCTCATGTGTGAATCCATTACAGAAAATGCCCACACACACACACACACACACACCTCACCAATACAGGCTGTACAGTAATTGAACTAATCATAGCTTTATAGGATAATTATTGTGATGTTTCAATGTTTACTATGGCGAAGCATCTCACTAGTAGGTGATTCACAGACTATCGCTTATGTCCGTTTTCCACAACAACTGCAATGAGCCAATCGCGGCAAACCATTGAAGCAAACCCTGAAATTACCTGTCGTGCCCATACCAATAATAGCATTGCAAGTTATTTTGAATTACCAGGGAAAAGCCATCACAACACACTTCACCCTGTTCCGTAGGGTTAGCACACCAGATTTAAACAAGCGATTAAGGACTCCAAGTAGAGCATCACATTTTTGGGCGCACACACACTGGGAAACCGATCCACACTGTGCACTCGCTCTCTTAGATGGTCCATTTTGGGAAAGAAATTCTTCAATTCAATTTAACAGTTAACAATTAATTGAAATTTCTGCAGTTCCATCATTGGGCGGTTTTCTGTGAATGTAATAGTGTCTGCGTGCGCGCACGGCCGAGGAACACACATGTGGGCCGGTTTAAAAACATCCACCCCATCTTGGTAGTCACAGAAACGTCTCTGATGTCACATACAAGACTTTATTTTATTCCTTATAAAATATGTCATTGCCTGGCCCTGCATCTCAAATGGTCAAATAAATATTTGATTAAGGAATATAATATGCCTTTTGTATTCTTTCTATATCAGAAAAATGTAGATTTTTATGTTAGACATTGAGGGAAGTTAAGATTCTCAGATAAATAAATAAAAACATTGCTTATCAACTAACCGGTTAATCGATCGATAAGGTTATCAGAGAGAGAGATAAGGTTGGATATAGTTATCAATTAATGAATTAATCGATAATTCCCATCCCTAATAAATAACCAAATATTTCTCATTTGAAGTGAACAGAAGTTATGTCGAGAATGTAAATCCAAAGTTTAAAAGGAACATTGGAACAATGGTACTGTGTGATTTATTTGTGATTTCCATTGTGTTCTGACCAACAGTGGATCAGGTCTGGTTTGAACCTGATGGAAACAAAACTGGGAAACCAGCAGGAATCCTGCACATGCAGACCAAAGCAGGGTCTCACACACAAAGTCAAACCCTGAATGTTAATTTAACTCTAAATGGACCTGTATGGGTCCGTTCAGAGTTAAATTAACAACACTCAGGATTTTGCCGTGCACAAACACACAGACCAGCAGGACTCTTTCTTTGAAGAATATTAAAGAAAGATGAAAAACAACACCTGAAGGATTTGTCTTGACATGCATGCACCCTTCCTTTCTCCCAACCAGCTCCCCCAGCCCTCCCACACCCCCCTCTGCCTTTTGGGGGGGCTGGGGGGGGGGGGGGGGGGGTTGCACAATGGCACACCGGTGAGGTGAATGGTTGCCTTGCTTGCCGTGAGGCTCCATTGATCTTACATTGACGGGGGAAGAAATGGCAGGTCGCCAGAGTGTTTGCAGCAGAATGAAGGATGCAGTAGCGAGGATTAACACTTCAAAGTCTACGTGCACTACAGCACAGACCCGCGTGTGCGTGAAAACTTGGCTCAGTTGAGTTTGTGTCCTTCGCAGCATAAAGTTGACAGAAATCCATCGTATCTCTGAGAGGGCCGATCAGTAAACTTCTTCAGCAAACGCATTTCTATACCCTAAGGCAGTGCACAGCAACAAAATAAGTACAGTCTGCATAATGCTATTAGGAGACAATTACACAACACGACATTGCCACCAGCTAACTTTATGGCAGTTCTCCTGAGCCGATAGCTGTGGTAATACATTTGCATATATATGGCACGCTATCAAAGGGCGAGCCGATCAAAACCCAAGTGGCATCTCAACAGGTCAGCAGTAAACACAGTGACATTTGCATCCTCATTGGCCATTCAAAGGGCAAAGCGGAGGGGAGGGAGTGGCTTATGAGGGCCCAGTGGCCCCTTGTGCCATTCTCTGGTTGTCCAGCCGTTTTCCTCAAGAGTATGGTTACATTAGAAGAATTGTTCAACAAACTGAACTCCAGTGAGTTCATGCCAGGCACATTTTATGATATACCAGGGGAAAAAGGAAAAACTTTACCCAAGTTTCCCCAATGTGGATGATGTGGATAAATAATAGGCCATAGTTCCAGATTACCAGCATACACTTATTTATGAAACGTGTTACGTGATTTGGTTCAACAGGTTTCAACAGTATATAATATATTGCGTGCGTGTGCGTGTGCATGTGTGTGTAGAGTTAGGTTCAACCACCAAGGTGTTCTGTATCTGTTAACGGCATACTGTAGGCCTACAGTAAATAAGTACTTAAGAAAGTTCTGCCTTTATAAACAGAGAGCAGACAGACAGTGTGGAAGGTGAGATGTGTTCTACTGGTCACAATGAGTCCCTAGCTAGCCAATACTTTTACGGCGGACATGATGGGGAATGTAAATAGACGTAGGGCTTTAAAGTGCGCACACTTGATTTCCCGCTCCTCGTCCTCCCGAGCAGTCCGCGATGGAGAAGGTCGACGCGGAGCAGGAGGGAGCATCAGAGGGGTTAGGGTTTTGATGCTTGGGCCTGTATACAACCGCAAGATGGCTCAGGTATGTTTTTCTTGTCAGGACTTGGGCATTATTCCTATACAACACATAGAAATACTAGCGCAGCGCACCATAGGAGGACACCTTAACGAGAACAACAACTAATTCCTTCTAGAGCCCGACTGATGACAGATTTTTCTGGATTCTCAAAAGATCATAATCGGTGGATTATCAATGTTTTTCGTAAAACATTATGCAACCAAGCAATGATTGTACACGTTCCCTCTTCAAAGGCCCATATTGTTTTAAACTTATACATTAGGGTTATATGCACATTAAAGGTTTTTTTTGTAGATGATTATTTTTGTCTCACAGATCTGGCCTTTAATGATGCAATTTGTTCCTTAGGCTCATTATATTTTATCTCCCATTTATTTTATCTCTCACAAGCACTTTATGAGGCAGTTCAAAGAACCGAGACATGCTGGTCCCAACAGACAGAGTAGGGTTACCAGTACCTGTGCTGGATCTAGCTGTCCTGACCGGATCACTTACAAACTAAAACACTGTGTTCCCCATCCATGACATGTGGGTCAGTGGGGTATGGCGGGTCATCATTAGCAGGGTCAATGAAGTGTAGGTTTCCAACATGACGCCATCGGTAAATCCTCACTAATCCTACAACAACATTCTGTTCTCTGCTCGTCTAATTTGGGATGTTTGTTACCAGAGAAACCACTTGTTTTCTTGATGGGGAACTAGTAGACAGTCATGTTTTGGGGGAATTTGTTCAGCTGACTGACTGGCATGATTTCTGGTTGTCATGCGGTCTCTGACTCTGACCATAGCTACCAAATTGTGTTCTTTATCAAGTGACTATAACTGGATACTTAGCCAAAAAAGCTTCAAGGAAGTGACTTAGTGGGTGGGCCCAAAGCACCTTTAATATTTTAGTAAAAACACAATTCAGCTAGCTCCAATAAATATCTAGATTCTAGCTAGCTCCAAGCTAAATCCAGACCATCAATATTCTATATGTACTCTGAATATTGACTTTGTCATACTCTATGTTGTTTAATACAAAGAAAATAACTGATGTTCAACTGAAAAGCATGGGGCCTTCCATCTGGCCAGTTGAAAATCAGTTATCAGTCTGACACAGAAGTATACACCATAAGGTCTTATGGTTATAAATTACCCATATGAAAGCAGCCTAAGATGTGTGGACTATAGTATAGCCACTTAATGGTGCTTCTAACACAGACCTTAACCCGGCCTACACCTACGGTAATCGAATGCTTGCCCCCAAAACACACTGCCACATTTTTCTTGCGGACCACTGAATTAGACCTGGGGCGAGCATGTTTTGGAGTGAGTGTTCTTGTATTCAACCCTACTGCTACTACTGTAATGTAGGATCTACACTACAGTAGGCTACCTACCATGTGCATGTTCCTAACACAGGACCTCACTCACGTTTAGTTTTTCAGGCCAGGGGTTAAATAACATAACTGCTAGTACATAACTATATCATGCAGTCCCCACACACACACACACACACACACACACACACACACACACACACACACACACACACACACACACACACACACACACACACACACACACACACACACACACACACACACACACACACACACACACACACACACACACACACACACACACACACACACACACACACACACACACACACACACACACACACACACACACACACACACACACACACACACACACACACCCCTCACCTTGAACACCTCCGAGAAGAACCCTGCACCGATCTTCTCGCAGATAAAGTCATCTATGCGGGCCAGGCTGGACACGGCGCTGCGCACGGCCCGGTAAGATGAAGGCCTGATCCGGTTGGGTCCATGGACACTGTGGATGAGCGGCTCTGATGCTCCCTCCTGCTCCGCGTCGACCTTCTCCATCGCGGACTGCTCGGGAGGAGGACGAGGAGGGGGAAGTCAAGTGTGCGCACTTTAAAATCCAGCCCTACGTCTATTTACATTTCCCATCATGTCCGCCGGCCGCGGCGGTGCGCAGGGTTCCGATGGCCAAGTCAGTTGTTTATTCCAAATATCAGTACTGTGGGAAGTCCGGTTTGTAATTATAGGCCGTTAAATTCCCCAGCTGTCAAAAAAGTCCCTGCCGCTCTCTGGTTATTTCTTCAGACTAGGCAACCGCAGTGTGGCGGTGAGTGAGCGGTGGTGCACTGGGTTTAATTCCGTCATGCCTTCGAGCAGTGGAAGGCTCGGTGGTTCTGAAGTGCGCAGTATAGGCACCACCAGCGTGTAGAACCACAGGGTTCCGCCGTCTTGGCAAGCGGTCGCCCCGGGTTTCCTTCCCTCTGCAAGAGTAGAGCTCCCCTCCCGTTCCGTTCCACCAATTCAATCCACCGTTTCCCGTCGGTCCGTCCGCGGCTCTCCTCTGCTGCAGATCACTGCGGTCACACGACAAAATACAATACAAACACGAATGTCACTGACTCACTGTAGTAGAATGAAATGCATCGCGCCGTTTATTCTGGTGCACTTCTTACGGCACTATTCTGGTTATCTAGTTGTGCAATGCTGAGAGCGTCTGTTCTGCAGCTGACCCGTTTTCTGCCTGCACTTCACACGCGCTGATCCAATAATCACCTGCTGCCAGTAGCCTATTCATTCATAGATTTTCCGATCGCTCCATCAATTGGAAACGGGACGTATAAAATAGATAGGTAAAATGCATGTTGTGTTGGATCATGCCTTCTAGTCCGTGTATCGTGACACATTCTCGCCACAGCTCGACTGCGGCTCCGGCTCGTAAATAATGGATGATAAACTGATCTGAGTTTGAGGGTTCATCTGTCACCGAAGTCCCACCGGATACACAGACACACACACACACACACAGCCTACAACAACACATGTCATCATTAGACCGAGGGCTTTATGAGTCAACAGGAGCGCATCATAAACCAGTGCGAGCAGCACATGCATTGCGTAGCCTATGGATTTGACTTACCTGGCCTCTGTCCTATGATGATAAGATAACCACCACGCACGCTTGTCCTCGGTGTGCTCCGCCGCCGTTCAGGGTGTCGTGTCCAGTTACCGAGGGCATTTATTTTACTAATTAATCATCTTTGTGCACCTTTGGACCGAGTCACCGCCGGGGTTTCGTTTTACCTCCGCGGCGCCGCCTCTCAGCAGCGTTTGTTGTGCGGCTTGTGTTGCATCGCATGAAGGAAGCAAGCACTGCACAGCACACACTAGTACACACACACACAGCACAGCAGAGACTTTTGGTGTGTGTGTTTTATTGGAGGAAGCGTCTAGGCTGGGCGGATCCACACGTGATCACCGCAAAAATGCACCTGCGGGGGCGCTTAAATGGGTGTCATTCTCACCTATGCTGGGCACTGAAGGCAGGCTGTATTAATAATAATAATAATATCTGGGATTTATACATAGCGCTTGTCTAAGTAGACTCAAAGACGCTTTACATGTGTGGCAGTGTGGGGGCCGGGGGGAAACAAAATAACAACTTTAGGCCTTTTGTCTAGACATTAATTCTCCAAACTGAGTGACCACTGACCAGAGTAGCAGATATGTATTAATACATTTCATGGTTGATTGCGAATATCGTGTCAGTCAGCCACAATAATTTGGTCATAACAATATTGTGATAAAATCCTTTTTGCAGTGCTACACCACATACCTAACATTATGGCACATTGTGAACACATTTTACTGCTGCCAACGTTTCCCCAGATGGACAGCCTTTACAGCGGCTGACCCCCGACACCCCCCAGTCCACCACCCCAGAGCAGACACAGCTAAAACCTATTCTTGATCATTACATTATTGATAACTCATTCTATTGGTCTATTGGTTCTGTCCTATTTACAATAGCTAAGCCAGGGGGGTGATAAAAAAGGCATACAAAGGTCTTAGACAATGGTATGAAACATATATTATTTAGTGTTACTGCTCACTTATTCATTGTGCTTAAATTGTATTTCCTTTGAGAATAGTCCAAGAGAGTGTGTGTGTGTGTGTGTATGTATGCATGCATGCATGCATGCATGCGTGCGTGCGTGCGTGCGTGCGTGCGTGCGTGCGTGTGTGTGTGTGTGTGTGTGTGTGCGCATGCGTGTGTGTGTGTGTGTGTGTGTGTGTGTGTGTGTGTGTGTGTGTGTGTGTGTGTGTGTGTGACTGTGTGCGTGTGTGCGTGCGTGCGTGTGTTGACCCCTGTGACCCCTCTCAGTTGCCTCAGGGTGACTTTAGCTTCTCACAGAGCTGAACCTTCCGACAGCCATTCTCCCTAATGACTTCCTGGCATCTGTACAGACCAACTCCAGGCTAAATCATTCATTCAGCTAACACATCTTATGACAACATACAATTGATCCAAAGCTATACAATTAACACAGAGATGAACCAAATCAATATGATGAAGTCCATAAATCAAAACAAGACATTATATTATCATATTCCACACAGCCTATCCTAGACAACATGTGCCATTCTTAGTTAAATTCTGAGTTAAAATAAGACTTAATTTTGCTGTACAGGCTTTTTCCAATCTATAGAATTTACCCCTTTCTTCTTCTGAAACACTTTAACTCTTCAACAAAAGGCCACACTATAAACACACCTATAGGCCTTTTATTGAACCCTTAATTGTTGTGGTTTCATTATACATAAACATCAAAACTGCAATATGTTGACTACATCACCAATGTAAATTTGTTTTGCTTTAAAATTACTAAAATGTTGTTTCTTTATAGGACATGGGTCATGTCCGAAATTAGTGTCCGACATGGGGATAGGAGAAGTATAGGTTTTATCCTTCGCTCTGGGCAGTGCCTGGTTAACATGTAAAGTGTATCCCAAATCAGACTTAACAGGGCAGGAGAACTCTGGCATTGTAATTCCTGTTTAACCGCAGACTATAGAACTGCAGCCCCAGAAAATCAATATCCTGTGGTTCCCATCTGACTTTGCTAGTAGACCAGGAGAAGCATGGCTCCTGTTAATGCCTTCGGCAGGCGCTAACGACCACACTTTGCCGATTCCCCTGCTTGGCCTATAGCAGGCTGTCCCGGGCACCGAGGCAGGGGGCCAGGGAGCTCTAATTGGCTTTCGGACCACACCAGCTGTTTCACACGTTCGCCTGTCCCTGAAGAAGGGAGGAGGGGGGAGTGGGGCAGTTGCCACATGGTACCCCCACTCTTTGATGGAGGCCTGCAGCCAAATCAGCTGAGATGGGGGTGGCTGTACAGTATTACAGCACACAGCACACAGACGCTGCATAATGCATATAAAGAGATATACATTCACAGATGCCCTTGCCCTTCATCGCCATGGGAGAGACACATGACTCTAGGTTGGTCACCAGGGCAATGCATGAAAGTGGATCAAAAGGGAAGTGCTCCTGTCCATGAGGGAATTGTAAAGTACTTAAAGATAGACCTATAGGCCTTGAGCCAGAAGGGTGCTGGATCCCTTAGGACCTGCATAGAAATTATATTTACTGTGTAGATAGATTAGAATAGATTGTGTTAATTTCTTTGTGACTGTTGCTCAAAAAGAAACAAGCGCACAGTCTAGTGGCAGTCCGCCGCTTAGGAATATAAGCATTTAATACACATGATATGACTATGTCTGCATTCTCTGCTGCGGCACTAACACTATACTTAGTTGATATCATACACAAGAGATGGTGAGATTGGTGACTCAATACCCGCTGCTTTTTTATTGCTGTTTTTTTCTTTATCAATGCCACTTTACCCATGCTCATGAATTTATAACTGCTGCTATTTGATGTGATTTTATTATCTGGTCTGTTTCATTTAATTAACTAAGTCACTTCAACCATGCACATTACATACATGTACATACACACTCAGATTTGATGGCCATTCATGCTATTCTTATCTGCTGGATTTCCACCTGTGTACAAGAAGCATTCTGCCTTCCATAGTGTTTCTTAATCATGCACCTTTTGTATATTGGACTTTGTGTATTTGATTTGACTGCTCCTGTTATTTTACTTCTATATTCCTTTAATTCTTCTCTATTCTCTTACCATATTCTACCTCTTCCTGAATATATTGAGAACACAAAATAATTGATCTTATATGTGTAATCGTGTGATGTGACAATAAAGGTGTTTCTGAGTAGCTCAACTACAGTATAAGGCCTGTCTCATGTGTGATGAAGGCAGAGCTAGGGGTTGTATGTGAGAGTCAACATAATGAACTATAGGATGACGGCCTCATGGTGGCTATCCCATGACAAGAGGGAAAAAAGAAGGAAATCAATGCAAAAAGACCCTTGAGCCATACTCTCTTGTACTGTGTGTGTGTGTGTGTGTGTGTGTGTGTGTGTGTGTGTGTGTGTGTGTGTGTGTGTGTGTGTGTGTGTGTGTGCGCGCGCGCACGCGCGTGCATGTATTCATCTTTGCACGCTTGCATGGGTGTTGTGTGTGTATTTGCAGTGAGTGAGTGACTGACCCATATCATGTTATCCTGAGGGGCTGAGGTCACAAAAGCATTAAAACACCCATGAAATATGACGGAGCGTTATGAGTCTGACACAGTGACCACAATGCTTCACTCTAAAGAAACTATATACTGGACATGATCGCTAAATATTGGACTTCAGCAGACAGTTAACTTCAGCCGTATTCCCTGTTTGCACTTTGCTAGACAGCAACAGTGTCGCTGTAGCCTGTTTTGGGGATACAATAGACTGTTTTTCACATATTCTCACTCCTGTCTCTACATGCCCTGTAGTTCCTTAGCCTGAGTGTGTGGGCAGGTTTCACCTTACAAGAAAATATCTGTTTTTTCTGCACTGAGCTAAGATGGATGCATTATGTTTGACTGAATCACTTGACTTAAATCCTAGTTGACCAGAATTCCTGAAGGGACTATATTTGTTCCTCTTCCACACCAAATCACTTGTAAACTTGCTATTTTTGTTAAATGTTCATCTATTATGACATGCCCAGAATAAGGACTCTATAGGGTTCATGGTTAAGCTTAGCGTCCAACATGTCATATGACGAAGTATTAGCCTTCATGGTCTGCTCGTACTGTGGAATGGATGTACCCTGTTCATTGACCACACAAGTCCAGTCCCACACAGTCCCTATTCTATAGCGCATCGGTGAAAATAGGAAACATATGTCAAACATACTTGATGTAGGCTACAACAAAGCATATAGGAATAAGTGGTTAAGCCTTTCTCAATTCAAAATGCATCACTCATTCTGTTCTTTTTTTGGTTGCATTATATAGGTCAGTGTTCTCTCATGCCAACATTTGCTTTTCCCTCCAATTTACTGGAAATGGAGGAAAATACTTTCTACTTTGAGTGATTTTAAAGTGAGCTGACCCCCCACCCTAACACTAATATCCTTCCCACCCTCTGTTTTAGCAGCTCTCATCTGTCTCAAAATCAGGCATGAAATGAAGTCCCTTCTTCTGAATGAGAATGACGTAGATCAATGAACAGCCTACTCCATAGAATGAATGCATAGGCTATTCTGTGTCAGTCCCATTGGCAAAACCACTAATGGCTATAGATATAGACTAATGCAATTTTTCACATTGATGTAATAAATTCCAACACTTGCTTTTACACGTTACAGTAGGCCTATATCAATTAGGAATCTATACAACAGTATATACATTGAATATATAAAACATGCCAACTGCATCCAAATTACATTGAGTTTGGTCAGGTAATCAGAACGGGGAAAATCAGGTGCAATCAGGCCTTTCAATAGACTGAGTAGACGTCTACCCGTCTACTCAGGTGCTCAGTAGGTTGATTCCTTCCGATTGTGTCGGTTGATCTGTGCAGTTTAATGCATCGCATGCAGCTACTGGAGCGGTGCCGTTAGTCAGAAGGTTCCTTGTTCCGAAATTACTATCCCTATCTCTAATCCTAACCTAAACATAACCGCAAGCACGGGAGCAGTGCATCTCTAATCCTAACCTAAACATAACCGCAAGCACGGGAGCAGTGCATGTTCGATGTTACGGCTGCATTGAAAGGAATGATCACCTACTGAGCTCCAGTAGCTGCATGCGATGCATTAAACTGCACAGATCAACCGACACAATCGGAAGGAATCAACCTACTGAGCACCTGAGTAGACGGGTAGACGTCTACTCAGTCTATTGAAAGGCCTGATTGCACCTGATTTTCCCCGTTTCAATACACTGATCCCATTCGAAGCGGGAGCCTATTGCTTTAATGGTGAAGAGTAAAGATCAAATTAGTGTATATGAGAATGAGATTGACTATTATGCTATATAATCATCTTGAAGTTGTACAATGGAAATTGCATCCAATTGTCTAAAGCTACAGTGCTACACTATTGAAATAACTAGTATCATTTCAAAGTGATTAAATGTGCCAAAACCTAAATTAGGCCCAATTCAATATTACATTGGCTATCCTATCTATTCACCATACTAGCACTGAGCCTGAATTCTTCTGCATGTATAATGGCAGGAGTCCATGCATGGTGATGGCATGGCACAGACAAAAAGCTGGGTTAGCAGATACAAACGTATGGAATAGCTGCTAACCCACTGACCTGCATTGCAGAGGCCTTTTTTTCTCGCTCACTCGTTCTACATGTTCTGATTAACTAATGGAGCGCCATAATAATGACGCTTAAATGCAGCAATGCTGCCACCGTGTGGCTACCTTTCAGCATGTATTAAATAATAGTTATCCAATATAGCCTATTTTTAGGCCTATGATGACTAATACTATAATAGCTATTATAATGTTTTGTTTTGTTCAATTAAATGTAGAGGTAGCCTAAAGTCTTCTGCAGGTTGGAGGTGCAATGCAATGCATTTATTTACCAAACTTAAGCCTTAAAGGACCACTTCACCACTTTACCATAGGAGGGCTGTGGACTGTGGTGGGCGGAAACCCGTCCACCAGTGACATCATCTATGGGGAATCCAAGCAGGCTTTCTTTCTATTTCTGAAAAGTTGCAATGCGATAATTGAAGCCATGGTTCTCACGATAATACAAATCTAAATGTTTTTTATTTTTTGTTTGGTTACCCTTCCTAATTCTATGAGACACAGTGCTGTTTTTGCTGGAGGCGTGATCAATGCCATTTGGCTATTCTGAGTGGCCAAAGAGCATTGACCACGCCTCCAGGTCTTAAGTTAAGTAATAAGACCTGGTACTTAAGACACGCAAAATACAGCCCACAGATTGAGAAAATAATGTGCATTTTAGAATGAACATTAAGGACCAATTAGGCTAAAAGCATATTATAAGTTGAAAATTGGTGAAGACTGGTCATTCAATAGCCTGCTTATAAGTGCCTTCGTGCATCATAGTTAATGGTGAATCTTCGATTAAACTTTACGTGAGTGTGACACAATAATTTAACAAAGTCCAAGTGCTGTAACTCTCCAACTCTCTCAATTCCTCTCTCAATGTGCATGCTGGAATGATGGCGTAACACCATTGTTGTGTTGCGCAATTAGTGTTCCGTTACTGTAGGCTATACTGTAACTTGATCTACAAATTCACAACACTTTGCACCTACAATGAGTTGTGAGTGATGAATATGTGACAAATGTGTTACTCCAGTCTCCGAGTCAAATTGCATTAGTTTGTTTGTCCTTAGATACCGGCAAGGATATCTCTGTGTGACTACCTACTACGACGAGAATGTGTTTAGACAGGATTGTAAGTAATTTACACTAGCCTGCTAAAAAACAGGGCCCTTTGTGCTTTGTGGGGATACGGTAATAAACACCGTACCCCCCGGGGTCCAGGTGGAGCGTCCTATCTTCTGTACTCAGTGCCGGTTCTATAGTCAGGTGGCCCTATGCAGGCACGGATTGGACTTCTGGCAATTCTGGCATTTGCCAGAAGGGCCAGGCAGGGTGGGGCCGGCTGAGAGCCCAAAAATAAATAAATAAATAAAATCCCCCGCAAAAAAACAAACAAACAAACAAACAAACAAAAAACATATAGGCTGCACCCAGCCTGGCCACCGGCTCTATTAGAGGGGCCGGCCTGGTCCATAGGGGGGTTAAAGTGATTGTGGCATTGGTGGAGGGGAGGTAGAGACCCCCCCCCCCCCCCCCCGGCCACTAATGTGGTTTGCCCCATCTGGGCCGTATGACGTAAGCCACTTGGTGCCAGTGGTGTTTCCAGGAATTACATTTTGGGCAGGCAAGATGTGTTAATTAGCCCTTCACTAAGTCCCTCCCCAACCCATCCTTGTCCAATAGGCACGTTAGCAGCGAAGAAAGCTTGACCTGCATAGCAACGTTGCTAAACTATTTGGATTGGCATTGAACAATCGCTTTTTGGGGTGGGATTTAGTGAAGGGCTAATTGACGTCCCCCCACGCGCAATCGTAGCACTAAAGGTTTTCAAAGAGATATACCTGCCAGAAGAGTATGAGAGGCTGAAAGGCATGCAAGTACATTCCAATGGGTGATTGAGGGTCGCGCTCTACCGCAAAAGCCAATCAGCTGTCCACTAAAGTTCTCAGGTCTTGTTTTTGTCCTCTCTTTTTTCTCATTCTATGGATTTTGGCATTTTGGATTTAGTGTTGTCGGTGAGAAAGACGAGGAGGAGGAACCGGCTACCCGGCACCGCTGCTGCTGCCGAGGATGGTGGTGGTGTTTCAGTTTCACCCAGCGGAGGAGAGTCAGGAGCAGGAGTCATCACCATGCAAGCTTGTGATGGACATTTTCATCAATATTTCATTTTTGCCACAGACAAAATTAGTGATCAATCATTTGACCATAAATACATAATAAACTAATGTGCTGCACATTTTTTTAATTATACTATAAGTATAATAAGTTATTAACGAGAAAAGAGAAAAGTCAATTTACAGGTCTATAATGACATGCCCAAACAAAATGGGGATGCCAGGGTTAAAGATTTGTGGTTTCAATAATTGGGTCTTATCAGTAGGCTACTTCCATCGCACGTTACATAACATGAGAAAAGGGCCAATTAGGTGCTGGGTGCGTGTCATATGGTTATTATAGAGATTGCTTGCTTTTCAAAGGACAGTGTTACTGGAGGTCAGGAGGAGATCAAGTTCTACCAGTTCTACCATATCAAACTGAAACTATTTGGTTTGGTACGGTAGCTTCGATAGTTGGTGACGAGACATCCTAGACCTAGAGACAGTCTTAGACCTTGCAAGGCTTGCATAGTTGTGATGTCATGCATGAAAATGGAACAATGGAAACAGAAAGATAAGAGTCAAAACCATCATGTACATTTACGTACATGATGAGTGATTAGATAACGATAAAAAGAGCATGCCAGGATTTAAAGGAATGCACTGTCACAGCTAGTTCCATGCAAGGGCTACTAACTTTGATCAGAGGTGAACAAGCTTCTAAGTGGATATTGTGGACGCCCAGGCTGTGGATCAAGTGTCTCCACGGATTAGGATTGTGGAGAGTTATTATAGTTATATATTGTTACACCACCAAGATCAAGCTCAGTGAGCAGATGGAGGTTCTGGGTCTTTGCTGTTTTTCTCAAAGCCTGTATCTGTCTAAGCTTAAAGGAGCATTCAGTGATTTGGGTGATTTGGAAAACCACCCAGTCCGCCCCGGTAACAAAATGTGCACATGCACGCTCTACAGTGGGGGGAAGTGCAACAGGCCAACAGCATGTGCACCAAGGCCCGCCCCCACTCGATCATGATTGGAGGAAGGGTCTCATCCTGATTGGATGAAGGCTTTGCCACCCGCCACCAAAACTGAAACTAGGGTTTTTTGACCCCAGGGGCTCACTGGGGACAGGGAGGAACTCCTTATATGGTCAGCACACTCTATAGTAGGGAGGATTATCCAGAAAAAAAGAAAAAATAAGTGATATTTGAATTAAGTCAAATCACTGAATATACCTTTAAAAAAAGAAAAGAAACACTTTCTCTCAACGGTGAAATCGTTTTTCAGCAAGTTTATTTGCTCAGTACTGGCCTCCTTTGCTTAATGCTTTTGTAGCAAATAGATCCTTCTGAACAGAACTGTTTTTGCTGCACCATTTCCCACTGTAAATAATACATAATTATAATAGGCCACAGACACATGTGGCTGTGTACGGACATGTTGATGACCCCTGGTCAGGAGACTGATAATAATAATAATGTTGCGGCTGAGGTTGTGATTGGTGGAGCTAGAACGGCCCATAAGAAGCAAGTAGGCCTAATTCAGTTGTTGTTGTAATAGTTCTTTTGAAAGGAAAGTGCATAATGACGTCATGAAGACCACAAAGGGCCAATCTGTGCATGTAAGATTATTTGATGTGCCCCCCCCCCCATGCACTATCACAGCGGGGGTGTAAGGCCCCTGCAGGGCTCCAGATAAAAAGTTTGCGATGAAAATGCTTCAATCTCGTGCACTTTGAGATCAAAGTTAAGAGACTAGGGCAGTATTATGCGTGTCTTAAGTACCAGGTCTTATGACTTAACTTAAGACCTGGAGGCGTGGTCAATGCTGTTTGGCCACTCAGAATAGCCAAATGGCATTGACCACGCCTCCAGGTCTTAAGTTAAGTAATAAGACCTGGTACTTAAGACACGCATAATACTGCCCTAAATCTATAAAGAACTACACACATCATATTAGATTATTATCATCTTTACTCTAGCCCAGGGGTTTTCAACTGATTGTGAACCAGGGACCACCACCCTGACTAGAATCAACCTGGGGACCACTGTTGTGTTGGGTGGGGATATGGGCTAAGATTAATGCTTTTGTAACACTTGCTATGCATCCCATGTGTATACATTCCACTGTTTCTCAACCAATTGTCCACTGACTAAGTATAATTTCCTAATAATAATGACTCAACCAGACAATCCGCTGCACTTCCCGCTCTTGAGATTATTTTCTGTTGAATTTCTTGACCTCCAATTTGTCAGTAAATGACTACATGGACGGTCATCATAGGTCACCAGGTCATTCAGTTCACTGTTTCTCAACTAGTGGAAAGACATTTTAAAAAATCAACAAATCCTACATTACTAAATGAATGGTCAGGGACCACATGCAATACTTCCAGGGACCACCAGTGGTCCACGGACCACCTGTTGAAAACCCCTGCTCTAGCCTATTGCCAACAATTCAATCAACCAACTGCAATCAATGGCAAACCACTTCACTTGTGGGCAGTGGGCCACATGTACTGTATTGCATAATGCAATTTGCAACTTGCATTCAACTGCATGTGGCATATTATCAAATGATTCTGTTGTGTCTTGTGTGAGATCTTAATTTTATTGCATATTAAAATAATAACTCTCTCTAGGTCGTCCATCGTTGCTTCCAGTCATCCCGGTTCTCCATACATCTGGCCAGCTCGTTGGTGCTTTGCGCTCCTGCGTCCTTCTTGAGTACATCCACGTATGTTAGCGTGGGACGTCCTCGTGACCGGTGCCCGTGTGTTGGTTCCCACAGCACTAGTTTGCTGGCTGGAAGCTCTTGGTGTCTTTGGCAGTGTCCTGCTAGTCTCATTCTCCTGGCTGCTATTTTCTGGCTCATCCTTTGCATTCCATCATACAGATTTGTGTTGGTAACATGTGTGCTCTTACTGATGTTGAGTGCTGCATGCAGCATTCTGGTGTAGCACCCATCAAGAGACTTCTGCAGGGTTGGCTTCAGGGTCCAGCATTCACTGCCGTATAGGAGAACAGACTCTACTGTTGCGTAGAAAAAGCTGAGTTTGGTTTGATGGGGGAGGTTGGAGTTCCATACAGATAAGGCAGGTTTGGGGCCACAATGCATAGAGTAAAAAATAGCTGTCTACAGCTCAAACTGCAACGCGTTTTGAGCTTGTAGATCTGCAATTATTTTTTTTAGCTATTTCTGAATTGGAATCCTGAAAATTAACATTTTTATTTAATTTCAAATACATTTACATGTTCTAATGTTAACTTTATGAACTTTTTGCAAATACATTGGACATAAAAAAGACTAGTACTTTAAGCTTATTAAGCTACTAATATAGACTGAAGTAATTCAAGCGGGTCATGTTCGCATGTTTGGAATTGTAACAGCTGAAATCAATAATATATCAGTATTCCGATATTAAAGGAGCATTCAGTGATTTGGGTGATTTGGAAAACCCCTCGGTCCGCCCCGGTAACAAGATGTGCACATCACGCACTACAGTGGGGGAACATGCGACAGGCCAACAGCACACACACCAAGGCCCGCCCCTGCTCGATCATGATTGGCGGAAGGCCCCTCTCTATCCTGATTGGATGAAGGCTTGGCCACCTAGCCAAAAACGATAACCTAAGGTTTTTTTCCTGGTCAAAGCAAAGAAAAGCAAAGTTACTATATTTACCCAGGGTAACTGGACTAAGCATCACTTACAGCCAGGCCCTGCTCATAAAACATTTCATGGTAGTGGTTCAATGCCTTGCTCAAGGGCACTTCAGCGGTGGTAATTTTAACGTGTCGGTCCGGGGATACGAACTGGCGACCTTCCGGTATCAAGACCGCTCCGCAAACCGTTCGGCCACCGCTGCACACTCTGTAGTAGGGAGGATTATCACAACAAAACAAATTGAATTAAGTGAAATCACTGAATATACCTTTAACCTGAGGGACGCATTAAGTGAAGGTGGGGGCCAGGCCACCAGTAGCCCATTTGGAATTGTAACAGCTGAAATCAATAATACATCACTATTCCGATATTAACCTGCGGGCCACATTAAGTGAAGGTGGGGGCCTCCCGCCACTAGCCCATGTAGGGGATACATACAAAAAGGGAGAAAGAAGAGAAAAAAACTTCTCCCTGTGATGTGGCCCCCTTTGTGGTTGTGGCCCCAAGCGACCACTTATATTGCTTATGCCTATAGAACCGACCATGTCTGTACTTACCCCTAAACCTCTCAGCAGCTGTTTCACTCTGGTATGTATTTGTGCCTATAATCATTTGTAATAAAGAATGCATTGTAGGCCTACCTTTCATTTTCATTATGATATGATATGATATATGAACTTTGTTAAACAAAGCTAGCGTATAGCGTCAAACCAACAATAACTCAGAGCTAGCCGGAAACATGACGGAGGATAAATAAAGAAACTCAGAGAGACAGATATATCGTTGCTTCTTAGACAATGGCTGAGATGCGAGTGTGTTTATTTCACGTCATTATATACATGTCAGACACAATTGGTACATCCGGCATCCGGTCATATGATTTCAGTATAAAGGTATATATATATAATAAAGGTATATATATAAATATACATACAATGATATATATATATACACAGGCAATTAATGATCATCTTAATACATTCCAACAAACTTTATTTGGGTGCGCCCTGATTTAGGGAGGGACAGCATCTGACGGATGTAAATAGGGTCCAGCCCGTTTAGGGCTTTGAACGTAATTAATAGAATCCTAAAGTCACATCTGGCGCTCATCGGCAGCCAGTGAAGATCTGCAAGTATTGGTGGTATATGGTCCCTTTTCTTTGTATTAGTCAGTAGTCGAGCAACAGAGTTCTGTATTAATTGTAGACGGGATGTAATTTTCTTCGGAAGGCCAGAGTAGATGGAATTGCAGTAATCGAGACGTATGATATGAGGGCGTGAATAACAGTTTCGAGGTCCGGGGCTGAGAGGAATGGCTTGATTTTGGCTATGTTCCTTAACTGGAAGTAACAGGACTGGACGACTGTTGTTACCTGTTTTTTGAAAGAGAGGTCTGAATCAAAAATCACCCCCAGGTTACGGGCTGCAGGAGTGACATTAGTGGAGAGGGAACCAAGTTGTGAGTGTAGTGCAAGGGTTAAGCTAGCGCTGATCCATAGCTCTAAATTAGAGCTACGCATTAGAGAACGCATTAGAGCTATGAACCAGAGCTAGGGTTAAACTAAAGGGGCCAGATAAAATAATCTCTGTTTTTGTTAGATTATGTTCTGTATATACTTCATGTAGCGGATGTATTTCACTTGTTTTATAGACCAATTATTTGTTTACAAACATTGGGACTGGGCGCACGGGTGACTGTTTCATGTAATCAATTCCCAACAGATCTAGGAGACATTTATACTTCAAAGCCCAACAGTATTGCGCACAGATAACTGCTGATATACAAGCTCACATCGCATCGCAAATGCGACTGTTGTGAGTGTAGAGGTCTGCGTGCATGACACCATCGCGGGACGAAGCATAAATTATACTTGATGGGCTGCAGGTGCGCGTGCAGCCGTGCACAAATAGGCTCTGCTGCCATGTTGTTCATGAGCGCACCTCCCGTTCTTATGACAGCGACTGGAGGTGTGGTTTTGAATTGCTATTAATGTTCAAACACAACAGAAACCAAGGATTATATATTTCAAGGGCGAGAGATCACAATAAAAATCCTAATCATTCTTCTTCCACACTGGGAGAAAAACAGCATCTGAAAGTTTGATGGGGCATTTCTTACACGTGAGTGCAGTTAGAACTTTTCCATTGCATCTTATGAGAGGTGGTGTTCTTCTGCTGCCTTTATGCGCGCACATGCTGTTTCTTATCAGTGTGACGTCGTCTGATAAGGCGTCTGTAGGTAATGTAACTAAGCAATGTCATAATGTAGTTACATTGGTCATCTGCTGTGAGGTAGACCAGCCTAGCTCAGAGGAACATCCCGTCTGTAAACGTTCTGATTGGGTCCCATCAGCGGAGGTTGTCTCTGCTAGTTTCCAGGATTGAGGGACTTTGGAAAGTTTGATGTCTTTCATTCTGTTGTGTAGCCTGGCTCCAGCCCTGAATCGCTAGCCACGCCCATTAAGAATATAATGAAATGGAAATTCAGACTGAGTGAGTGTCAGGCTATCTGTTGACTTGTGTGCTCACACATTGATCTAATCATTGGACCTGGTAGATGTGTATATGACTCCTATGTCACAGGCCTTTGTTCTTGTGACGCCTTGTACTTAGATGTACTGTTCAATCTGTTGGTTTCATTGACGGTCTACACTACATCATGGCACTGACTCGTCTAGAGGTGGTCCGTGCATGGCTCCATCGGGCCCTCATGGGCTTTTTCTATGGACTGTTCGTGCTCCTGTCATCCCGGCGGCCCTCGGCGTCCAGAAAGCTTCCACCTGTTACAAACCCGCTGCTCACACTGTCTGCCACGCAGCTCGCACACAAGATTCGACGCAGAGAGGTCTGTAAATGTGTGTGTGTCAGTGTGTGTGTGTGTGTGTGTGTGTGTGTGTGTGTGTGTTTCTTTCTTCTTTTCCCCCCCATGATTTGCTTCCATTTAACGTTTCCTATGATTTTTTTTAGTTTTAAAGCTCTTTAAGCCTACATGTTGTGCTTGTGCATGAAAGTTCCCAGCAGCCAGCAGGGATCACCATGCCAGCCTGTGATGGACATTTTCATCAATATTTGCCACACATTATATGAAATAACAAAGCAATAATTTTACCAGAAATACAGAATAAACTCATAATGTGCCATAGTGTCTATGCCAATGTGCTGCACATTTAAAAATTATAGTTATAATATAATATAATATAATATAACTAGAAAGGTCGCAATTTTTCAAAATTGCAAAGTGTGGTTGCCGCAGTCGCTACATAGGCCCCTCCCACTAATATTGCCAGGCAATTACAATGTCGCGTCACCCCTGTGATCATGTGTAAGTAATTCGGAGGGGATTTATGCCCCCAAAAATCATGTTCTTTGCGACAAACGGTTAAACATTTCGCATTTGCGGCGTCCCCTATGGATGAAAATGGAATTGCTTTTGGTTGATTAAACCACCCACGACATTTGATTCAAATTTGGAGTTGATTGGACGTTTGGTTCGTGATTTGTGGCGTTTTTTGTAAAATAGGCCCCTCCCACTAACTTCGGAAGCCGATTACGGCCGAACGATACGCACTATCAATATTCCGCCATGTGGTGTTTTCATCGGAAAGGTCCAGAGATCATGTGTACCAATTTGTGAGATTTGGACAAAATCTGTAGGAGGAGGAGCAAAAAGTGTGTTTTGGAGAAAATTCAAAATGGCGGAAAATCTATCATGACGCAAATGGGCGTGGCCTATATGGGGAGATGCGTCATGACCCAAGGAAGTCAGGAATTTTTTTTATTTTATGACCTACGGTTCAAGATTTATAAGCCAAAACGTAAAGTGGGCTGTTATAGCGCCACCATGAGGCCGACCGATAACATTATAAGTTGATTAATTTTAGTAATTATTATGAACCTACCCTCCAAGTTTTGTAACTATAGTGCTTACAGTCTCTGAGGAAAAAATACGAAAAATCGCATTTTCCCATTCATGTCAATGGGGAAATTTAATTCACTAATAAATTAATATCAATTCAACTATACAACATTTCTCTTAACAAAATACAAGCACATCCTTCCCGATTAAGCCGGTCAATTTGAGATATGACTCAAGTGCGTGCTGCCAAAACTGTGGGAGGAGTAGTGCGTCAAACAAAAGACTAATCCAGTGGAATAATAAAGTGTTACAATTGCAATAGTCTGGTTGCCCTAATAATAGTCAAAAAAATAAATGAATTAATGTCATGAAACCTTCAAAGGAATTAATGCAAGGTCACAACTAGTTTAATGCAAGGGCTCCTAACTTTGATCAGAGGTGAACAAACTTCTAAGCAGAGATTGTGGACGCCCAAACTGTGGAGGGTCAAGGGTTTACAAGGATTATGATTGTGGAGTGTTATAGTTATATATTGATACACTTTGAAACACTTTGTCTCAAAAGCAACATTCCCCCCCCCCCCCCCCCCCCCCCCCACACACACACACACACACGCACACGTGCGCACACACACACACACACACACACACACACACACACACACATATATTGTTTATTGATGTTATTGGTGTCTTATAACAAGGCACGGAAATAAAAATGTAATCTTTTATTCTCTCTCTTGTCTCTCTCTGTCCAGGTGTCCAGTGTGGATGTGGTGCAGGCTTATATTGACAGGATTCAGGAAGTCAACCCATTAATCAACGCCATGGTAAAAGACAGGCAAGTCTTATGAAGGTAGCCACTTTCAAGCTGGGATCCCTAGTCTGTCATTATAGGCAAAAATGTTCCACAAAAGTGTCTCTTTGTTTTAAAATAGTGAACTAAATAGTATATATAGGGCTTTACAATACTCATCTGAACTGCTTGACTCAATTAAGGAGTTATGTCAGCACAAACCTGAAGGCACTTTGTGTTCTTTTTCCACAGTTCCCAATTAGTGCAGCTTGTTACAACAAAAAATATTTAATCTCAGAGAGTCCTGTTAGTAGTTCATCATGACATTTTTCGGTTATTATGCAGTGTTTTCACCCGTGCTCGAAAAGGAGACAAAGTGATGTGGCTTCCTGAGAGGTTAGAAGCAACCATCTTCCATAGTCTGTCTGGCCACTTGAGAAGTTGTTACCCAGATCAAATGAAAGGGACTGAAAACCTCTTTGTCTGTCTGTCTGTCTGTCTCTCTCTCTTTTTCTCTCTCCTCCACGTCTCCTTCATAGGTTTGATGCTGCCCTCCAAGAGGCAGGTGAGGCTGACAAGTTGATTGTAGAGGAGACGGGTGGGGAGAAGGTCCTTGAGGACAGACTGCCTCTTCTGGGTGTCCCTCTCTCTGTCAAAGAGGCCTTCGCCCTGCAGGGTAAAGCCAACTGCTGTTTGTGGATGATGTTCAAAAGCGTTTGTGTGTTCTTTTCCCCAAGATGTTTGTTTTACAAAACCTGTAAGTCCTGAAGTGATGTAACTCCCCTGGCCTATACTAATGACACTTGATTATCTCAAGACAAGCATGTCTGAACAATGTAACCAATTAATATTGTACATACATTTAGACTAAAACTATTTGCTGATGGGAAATAATCAGATGTCTCAGAAAATAATAAATATTGATGCCCCCACCCCACCCCACACACACACACACAAGTAGACACCAAATCACAAAAACTATTACAATTGTACAATTGTACAACTGTACAATTGTCAGATCGCTCAGTTCCAGCTTAGTGACACTCACCTATTTAATTTATTGGCTTTGTTTCTCTCCTTCTACCAGGCATGCCTCATACGTCAGGGCTGCTTTCCAGGCGTGGAGTGCTAGCTGCAGAAGACGCTCCACCGGTTGCGCTGTTGAAGAGAGCTGGGGCGATCCCGCTGGGCGTCACCAACACCAGTGAACTGTGCATGTGGTCCGAGTCCAACAACTACCTGTACGGCATCACCAACAACCCATACGACCTGGAGAGGATACCAGGAGGCAGCTCAGGTTAGCAACTGTTAGATAAATTCTGACATGTTGTTTACACGTCATGTCAAGTTGGCCACTCCATCATATTCTGTTGGTCAACACAGATAGAACTTTGGCCCAGACCGTGTTCCATATAGGTCATATTGTCACCTTATTCTTCACATCATCATTTTACTCTTAGCCTACTGCCTGTTTACTCCGGGTTGTTCTCCTTATCCTATTTATGTCATGTCACCATCCACGTGCCTAATCATCTCAGCCCTATATTATCCTTTATATTATTTTATCATATTTATATTATGGATTTCCTGATGCCACATTCAGATTTAATATCTTGTTGACTCCTTATTCGGTCTCCATAATGTCTGTCCCCAGTCAAGTAAACTTGCCATAATGAAAGGTCTATTTTGATTCGAGACTACATGTATTTGACCTTGATGCCTAGTGAGAAAGTAGATAGGAGTATTTCTCTCTGTCGAAAGTTTACAGCTAGCAGGGAAAGATGTTATCTTCAGGTTGCCATAGCAACGCCAGCCTCTGTGCTTTCCCGGTCTATGGCCATCAATGACTGAACCAAGGAAGATGTCACGATACCAGTCTCATCATCCATGTGCTGGTCCAATGAGCGCTCGACAACCAGCGCCACTGTGGGATATTGCGGACATGAACTATTTACCAACCAATGAACGTTTATCAACAACTGACGTGATCTACAGTATTAATGCTTGGGACATACTGACAGTTCAGGTTCAGTTCGGATCCATATTGGAACAATTGAATACTCTAAATTATAGTGATGTATTGTACTATTATTATTATTATCTGAACCATGAAGCACATTCTCTATGTAAATTGACTTTATTACCTACTAAAAATTACAGTTAAAACCTTAAACTTCCTCTCAGAACTTTATTTCATCTGTCTCCAATTCGTTTTTAAGGTATCCTTCTATTTTTTATGGTACCGTGGCTGTCATTCAAGATTTAAAGGGCTAATCACTCATTTCTAAGGTAAATACAGCACGGTATTTGGTCTCCCTGCTGGGTTATTGAAGGTATATATATTTACAGTCCTTTCTAATTAACATTACAGAATAGATATAATTTATTTTTATCCATTAAATGGCCTTTCTCGCCATCTTTCCAACAGCAACTACTCAAGTAGTTTGGATTTTAAGGAGGTACTTGTTTAGATACTGTAGTTAATGTCCCCATTATTCTGGGCTTGTCATAAAAGACAAACGTTTCGTGAAAATAGGCAACATTTGGACAGAATCATTTCTCCATGACCAGCGTGCAACCCAGACCAGCGTGTTCCTGACGTCCCCGCCACACAGACATCCTTCACACCTTGACTGTGAAACATAACAAAATAATAGCCCTAGGCTATGTGTAATGTCCATACTGCAGGCTGCAGCAGTAGCATAGTCATGGAAAACCAAGGACAGGATATGTCGCTCTACATGCACCGATTGTTGAATGGTTCAGCACCAGCGACAGGAAATGAACAGCTGTATGTATTTTTTACACAGCGATCAAACATGCAAGAGAGCAAAGCGCTGTGAAAATCTCACCAAATACAAAGAGACGGAGAGAGAGAGCAGGTGAGTGAGAGCCTGGAGTTACCGTTTTCTTTCCTTCTGCTCCAGGTGGAGAGGGGAGTTTGCTGGGGGCAGCAGGCGCCGTCATCGGGATCGGTTCAGACATCGGTGGCAGTATCCGTATGCCCTGTTTCTTTAACGGGATATTTGGCCATAAAACCACTCCAGGTGAGTGGTTTTACACATACTCACACCTGCCTTTAGTATGGGACCGATGTGTCCCTTCGAATGCTTAATTTATGCTTCTTCGCATGAAGGTGGCACAGACTGACAATATTTCCGGTGCACAACATGCAATGCGACTTGTATACATGAGGCTTAAAATGGTATCATCTCATTGTAAATCTTTGGTCTGAGAATCTAGACATGCACTGCATTCCAGAGCATGCAGCTTGCATGTACTGTACTGTACACCATAGTGAATGCAATTATTATGGATGCATGCATGTGTGCATGTGATCGTAACCAAATCAAGTTTCCCTCAGTGGAAATGATGTGTTCTAGGTCCTAGAATCTAGGATGCTCTCCCTAAGATGTGTCTTTTTGCAGGTGTGGTATCCAATGACACCCAGTACCCTCCATGCACTGGGAGACAGGAGGAATACAACAGTACTGGCCCCATGTGTCGCTATGCAGAGGACTTGGTGCCCATGCTGAAGATCATGGCTGGGCCCAATGCTCAAATGTAAGACACATGTCACATGACACTGTCTATATCTGAATTTGTTAGTGCAGTACATTTTGTGAACTACATTTTGCACTTCTTATGCATAATTTATGTCTAGTTTGTACATTTACAAATGATGTTAAAGGCTAACACATTTGCAGGCCTATGAAAACAATCTGCTGTAATAGGTTAACTGTACATGTCTTACAGACAGTATGTGGTATTGAAGGCACCCTTTGTATGCATAAATGCTTTAAAATGCCTTTGTTCTTCTCTCTCTCTTGCTGAAATATTTCAAACTCGATTAAACAATGAATTTGATGCAAATTGATCATAAAGACATACAGATAACGTGTGTGTGTCTGTGTGTGTGTGTGTGTTGTGTGTTTGTAGGCTATCTTTATCCACAGATGTGGACCTAAAGAAGCTGCGGGTCTTCACCATCCCGCATGATGGAGGTTCAGTGTTTGTGTCTCCTATAAACAAGCAGCTCATTCAGATCCAGAGAAAGGTGGGTTAATTAGGAGAGAATTGGCCCACTCAAGTTTTCCGTGCATACCAAATTGCTTCGTCGAAAATGGCAGATCTACAAGTTATCAGCAATTTTCGCCAAATATTCATGCTCAGAACCTATTATGGCATGCCCAGAATAGTGATGCTAGGATTCATGTGGTTAAGCCAAAGATTTGATTCAGTCGACTTAGGTGCCACATGGCAATTGACACATAATGCAGTCCTTGATATTTAGTAAGTAAATATCAAGTATTTGAAAGTAAAATTTCAACAAGGTCAAAACGTTTGATGCTGTAGTAGTATGATAAGTAGGGCATTCATTTACGGGGAAAAAAACAAAGACGTAGAATGATACAGATGATCATGTCCAGAGCAATACACATGTCATGTGTCTCTCCCTTGGCATAGGTTCTGCTTGAGGGTTAGACACACACACACACACACACACACACACACACACACACACACACACTCTCTCTCTCTCTTGTGAAGGCAGCCCTCATGAGGTGTTTCCTCAGGTGGTGGAGCGTCTGGAAGCTGACCTTGGCTTGAAGGTCCAGGAGGTGCGTCTCCCAGGGCTCAAACACAGCTTTCGGATCTGGGACACCTACATGGGCCTGCCGGACGAGGAGGGCAAGGTAGGTGGACCTGGAGTAGTAGTCTGACTGCAACACGCCAAATAGCCTGCTGCATCTCATTTGTTAGGACAGAACCTGTAGTGTAGAACACAGTGAGTGGTTCCCAAACCTTTTCAGCTTGAGACCCAAAAGAGAAATGTGGTGTCTCCCTGAGACCCAAATTACAAAAATACACCATGAATTCAAGCTTAGTAAGTAGTGTTTTTCTGTTAAAACAAAACTTTTTTGTGGGGGTTGGGGGGGCACGGTGGCACAGTCAGTAGTGCTGTCGCCTCACAGCTAGATGGTCCTGGGTTCGATTCCCGCTGGGGACGATGTGGGGGAGCTGGGGGTGTGCTCTCTCCTCCGACACCATCAGTGCCCATACCCAAGGCGGGGTTGGCGAAAGGGCCCTTCTGTGTGGAGTTTGCATGTTCTCCCCGTGTCCCCTAGGGTAGGTAGTGGTACCCTCACAAAAAACATGCAGTAATCCTGGTCTCTAAACTACCTCCCCCTGGCCAGCCAGGCCACCTGATGGAGGGGAAAGGAACTGGTCGGAATAACGTGTTCCTTCCACGTGTCCGGTCGGGGAAACTCCACCCGGTCAGGTGAAAAGAACCAGCGCCTTGGACTCCTCATGCATAGAAGGGGGCATGAGGTCAGTCCGCTGCCCCCCCAGGTTGGCAGAGGAAGTGTAGCGCCCAGGATTACATTATATAATTGACACTGGTTGAAAAAATGGGTTGCAAAATCATGGGATAAAAATGATAAAAAAAACGTTATTTTGTTTTGTTCTCTCTAGTTCTATCTCTCCAGCTCTTTAATGAACAGAAAATACATTTTCAGGTGGTTTGCAAAATTAGGAGAGTACCCATTTATCAGCTAAATTTTATTGCCTTCCAGTTCCAATTTTGTCTTCTTATTTCTTTGTTTCATCACTCCAACCAAGTAAGTGTGTGTGTGTGTGTGTGTGCGTGCGTGCGTGCGTGCGTGCGTGCGTGCGTGCGTGCGTGCGTGCGTGCGTGCGTGCGTGCGTGCGCTGAAGCGTCCGCAACCATTTGCAGAGTTGATGGGAGAGCCAGGGCAACCAGCAAGGCCCCTGTGGGAGCTGCTGAAATGGATGATGGGAAAATCGGTGCATACTCTGCCTGCCATAGGTATTTCCCATAAATGCAACACAGTATATTCAAATTCATACACAGGCATCCTAATCCTGAGAATTAAATACTCTCTATACACTTTCCAATCTATGTTGATGAACAAAATAGATATGAACTTAAATTTCAGGTTCTATCTGCGTTCAGGGGGGTTTTGAAATTGATCGACTAGACATTTTGAACATACTGTATATGTGCACGTATTCCTGGTATTGTGAGCTTGTAGACTGGCTAATTTTAGTGCACGGGCACAGCAAAGTATAACTCAGGCTTTAGGATTAAAAATGGCATTTATACATTTGCTGTACTAAACTTTTGATGTTCTCATAAGTACAGTGGTGTCATGCTCGTAGCATGCAGTACCACTGCGTGGTACCACTATTTCTTTCACGCGCACTCGCAGGTACGGCACGGTACGTGCATGTGCGTGCACGCTAGAACGCGTCCCCAATCCCAGCGTCTGTTGGGAACGGAGTTTATGCCCAGCTAGGCTGCTGAAAGCCTAACTGACGGAGATCGGGGCAGCCAATGACAACAATAAATCATTGGCTGCCCCATTCGCACCTTTTTTTTTTACCACACTACAAAAGCTGCAGACGCAAATTGTACATATCAATGTGCGTGATCTGTTAAGTACCTACTGTAGGCAAGTCTGTAGGCAAATAGGCTGTGTGTGTGTTGACAGTACAGTCATGTCGGAACCAGTAGATTATCAACACAGTCATGATGCTAGTCACAACAGTAACAACACTGTCTACCGACAGATAGTTTTATGGTCGTTTGAATTAATTAATTTGTCACAAGTTGACTCATACACTCAATTATACCTGTAGACTCGCGCATGCACGTGACGTCATTAAATTGCTGTGGTACGGGGAAAAATAGATCACCATTATACCACTGCATAGCAGCATAAGTATAGTAATACAAACGTGTGTGTGTGTGTGTGTGTGTGTGTGTGTGTGTGTGTGTGTGTGTGTGTGTGTGTGTGTGTGTGTGTGTGTGTGTGTGTGTGTGTGTGTGTGTGTGTGTGTGTGTGTGTGTGTGTGTGTGTGTGTGTGTGTGTGTGTGTGTGTGTGTGTGTGTGTGTGTGTGTGTGTGTGTGTGTGTGTGTGTGTGTGTGTGTGTGTGTGTGTGTGTGTGTGTGTGTGTGTGTGTGTGTGTGTGTGTGTGTGTGTGTGTGTGTGTGTGTGTGTGTGTGTGTGTGTGTGTGTGTGTGTGTGTGTGTGTGTGTGTGTGTGTGTGTGTGTGTGTGTGTGTGTGTGTGTGTGTGTGTGTGTGTGTGTGTGTGCCGCTAACACCTTCAGGCCTGGCCCTGTTGCAGATGACCCATGCAGGCAAGCCTCCATCCTTCCTCCTTCAGCAGAAGGAGCAGCTCCAGGCGGAGGTGGAAGCACTGCTGGGGACCGATGGAGTCCTCCTCTACCCCACACACCCAAACGTGGCCCCCAAGCACCACCACCCGCTGCTGAGACCCTTCGACTTTGCCTACACCGGTCAGTGGCGTCATTGTCTACTCTACTGTACCTTACTATGCCGTATCTGTTCAACAATCCTGAGTGTTTATTTAACTCTGTACGTACGGACCCAGAAGATAGTGCTCCCACAAAACCTTTGCCTGGTTCTAAATCAGTGGTGAGGAGCACGTATCGTGATGATCAGCCAATGCCAGATGGTGAAAGCCACCTTTTGTGTTTAATTCTTATCGGCAGCTATGTAGAATACAAGCTTAGAGGTCAAACGAAGACTGAGTCAATAATTTAATATGAATGATAAGATAAATTCTGACAATCTGGGGAGAAGTCTAAAGGGCCTTTCAAATATGAAGTGATATAACGCGCCTATAGTTCATTTTCAATGAGACCTGCGTTTTTGCGCGGAGCACTGGGGAGCAGTCGCGGTGCGACAACGCAAGCGTATTTACGTGAGCGCGGTCCCGTGAATTTGTTGTGCGCGCGCTCGCTTCGTGGCGTGCACACGCCCGCGACTCACCAGACCTGGCTACTGTTTAGCTTTTTTTTACGCTTGCGTGGTTGCGCCCCTCTTGAGCAGACCTGGAGACCTGTCGTTGACCCAGGCAACAACGCCTGCGTTCCTCGCTTCACGTTTGAAAGGCCCTTTATGCACATAAATTATGGTTAGTAATGATAATAATGATCAAAATAGTTTTAACTATCAAAAAACAACTCAGTTGAATGAACTCAATTTGATCCCCTCAGCAGTGCAATCCGATCTCTTTGTTGACCACCCCTGCTGTATAACTTGATACAAAACTTTGTTGTATGACGAATAGTGAAAATAGTCGATCTACAAGCTCACGTGTGAGCTTTGGATAAGTTATTTGTTCTTCCTGAAAATGTTTATGATGATAGAACATTGCCGGTTTAAATGTTAACCTATGATGACATGCCAAAAATAGGGTATAGGGACACCAGGTTGAACGTGGTTAGGCAATAACCACCATTCTTACAACTTCAGTGAAACCCACATCTGCAACGGGAATTTACTGTGAAAAGAAAACATTAAAATGACTTTAAAGAAAATAAAATAAATATTTGTCGCCCCACGGCATGCATTACATATGCTTTTGTTCTTATTATTGTTATCTCTGTGCACAATAAAACAGTAAGTTGGATTTGGAAATATATTATTTAATAAATGTGAAAATTCTTCATTTACAACAAAAGTCTATAATGGGGATGTCTTAACTCTCTCAATGGCTCTGAACCCAGTCTAGTCTCTCTTCTGGGTGAAATCAATACTGCACAAAACAAGGAGCACTTGAGGTGTGTTGAGCTGTTTTCAGCACCCTCTGGTGGACACTGATGTGTACAAATTATTTGTACACTCAGTGACAGACCTGTTATGGTCATTTGGGGCCATCTCTTCATGTGTATCATTGTCCACCCATTTTGTATGTCTGTGGCAAAAATGGAATTTTGACAAATGTCCACACAAGCCATCATGGCGATGACCCCTGGGACGGACATCCTGCTCCGTACGCATGATAAATATCTCTGGGAATGCCATGAACCAGCCTGTCCTGAAGGCACAGGCAAAAATGTATAAAGAATCTTAACTTACCCTGGCAACGTACCTGTAGAGTGAAGAGCAGGTAATCTCAATATGTTTTGTATAATCCTTCCATCTCCGTCTCTGTAGGTATAATGAATATCCTGGGCCTGCCGGTGACTCAGTGCCCGTTGGGGCTGAGCGAAGAGGGACTTCCCATGGGGGTGCAAGTAGTGGCTGGGAAGCTACAGGACCACCTGCCCCTGGCCATGGCTCTGTTCCTGGAGAAGACCTTTGGAGGATGGAGGGACCCAGGGGCCAACTAAAACAATGTGCTGTACAAGACGTGTATAGTAAACACATACAGAAATCAAACAGAAGATAGCATTTTATAGCAGTTTTGACCAGATGAAGAGCCTTGGCTCGAAACGACGTCAATAAATAACCTTTTGGAGCATACGAGTTCCCTTCTCTTTTCCTGTCACTTTTTGAACCCAGCACCTCCACCGCTCCACGAAGTGATGTGCGTATTTTACTATAGTTTCAGCATTTTATGTAGACATAGCACTCTATAGCGTATAGTCAGCCTTTGTGTACAATTTTCTACTGTTGCTAGGTTCTTAGCTTCTTTATGATTCTTGATGACTTTTTTTTATATTACCATGTTTTGTTCGGGATGCACACGCAGATTAGACACACCAATGGACCGACATGCAGAAACAACGGTCGAACATGCGCTGCTCCTGTGCTTGCGGTTAGGGTTAGAGGTAGGTTGTTGGTCTAATGGCAGTTAGACCAATAGTATGTCTAAACTAAAGCCAGTACCCGATATTCTCCAAACCAAACAACTTTGTTCTGGAGTCTTATATGGGTGATCTTTTTATTTATATAAAAATGTGGCATTGGTCCATCTCCTAATCCTGGGGCTGGCAAACTTGCCTCAGTTTACAATTTGCATTTGGCAAACGCTCTTAATCCAGAGTGATTGTCTGCCAAATGCCTAAATTGCAAATTGTAAACGGAGGCAAGTTTGCCAGCCCCAGGATTAGGATAAACCAATGCCATCTTTATATACACAAAGATCACCCATAAAAGAATATCATCAATGGGCCTTGAGGTGGCAATAAACCCTTTTGTACAATGAAAAGGGATTCCCACAAAGACGAGTTGTGATTTTATACATTTAAACTTACTGTATATATATTTACCTGGAAGGGACATGGGCATAAGCAATCACACTTATTTGTCAATGGTGTGGCTTACTATGCTGGCATTTTTGAGGGGCGCTGGCCCCTCCAATATTCATTCAGCTATTAGTGTAGATTTTCTACACTTTCATCCTACAAACATTAAATTCCCAATGACAATGGAGAATTTTACGTCAGTGTCTGAGCAAATGTTAAGTCATAATGTACGATAAGAGCGGCCCTCACTTCACACGGGTGTGAGACAGATTAAGGCGGTGTCCATTTCATTCACATCACTTTCACAACATATAAAATATACAGTGTAATAAGAGGCAGTGCCATTGTAGGCCTATTATACCCTAGAAAATGATCGTTGGGTATTTGTTATATAACCCGCTTTGTTTTTAACCTGCTGCTGTTGACAAGATGGAAATTAAAAAATCACACCCGTGTGAAGTGAGTGGTGCAACTCCGTGTGGGGGTCCCTGGGGGGTCCCCAGAAGTTCCAGACCCACAGGACCACAGGCAGGGTGCCGGTCCGGTTCCGGCGAGCAGCCCCATGACAGCTTTCTGTGCATCATTTTTAAAAGATGGAATGTAGACTGTAGCATTTGATTGTGCAAGAGTTGTCTGTTCGGGAGTCTAGAGGCTTCTATTTTAGAAAAAGAGTCGGTTCGGCTCTGTAGACTACAATGTGACGTCATTCAGAGGTTCGGGGGGACGGGAATCGTCCTAAAGTCGGCGCTTCAGTGACACTGACGGCCAAGCTACACCAGGCTTTTCTCGCGCGTTTACCCTAAACGCGCGGCTCGCGCATGCGTTTTTTTAAAATAGAACTGGACCTAAATTCAATTCAGTTTTTTGTGCGAAAAGCCTGGTGTAGCTTGGCCGAAAAATGTTGTGACGACCAGCGGTATTTCCTCATTCATTCAGCCAAGCTTGAAGTTCAATTTGTCAGCGTTGAAGCCAACGAAACACCGGGAGTTTTGGAAGAGACAAGCCAACTTCCAAACGCTTGTGGCCGGGAAATGAGCTCTGCACAGCGGACACAGTAGCTGCATCTGGCTGCAGTGTTGTCAGACTAGGCACGGCGGTGGTAGATATGTACCTGCTGTTGCTTGGTTCATTTCCCGGAAAAAAACATTCATGTCAAGGACCTTCAATATTTACAAGCGACTTCAGCGCTAGCCGTGAGAGAGTATGAATTGACTTATTGAGCCGAACTAAAGTACCAACTCTTTTTTTGCACTAAATAAGAGTATGTATGTGGGAGCAGAGATCTTGCAGAATCAGATGAAATAGGACACAGGTCAACACAGATCCACATTTTCAGAGACAAACATTTTCAGAAATCCCTGAAAAACACTGGAGTAAAGAGGAGCTGTGGAGTCCGTTTTCAATTTATTTTCTTCCTTTATGAAAAAAGGATGAACTAACTAAACATCTTCTGAACAGAACTTGGGACAGCCATTATGGAAATATGTGTCGACTGTCTGTTTAGTCTGTGATGCATACACCGCTGTGTCACTAATCTTATCTCTAAAACACAGGTCGCAAAAGTCACATTCATACACAACATGGACAGTTGCGATTTTTTTCTCCCTCTAGACACATGACGCGTGCAATGCATACCCCCATACAAGCGCATCTCGTAAAAGGCACCGGCCTGCCCGAGATAATGATCTCTCTCAGTTTCATACAACTCTCTTCACCATGTGGACCACAATGACATTCAGGAATTTGAAGGGAATTAAAACCAAAACAAACGATAAAAAGAAAAAGAAATAAGCAAAGTCTTGTCTTTAAGAATCCTGCATTTTGGCGGTGCAGGAACTTTGGGATCATGACCCCCCACCAAGCGCTTCGATTTGGCCCATGTGTGTCTGTGTACTGTATGTGATCATCTGTATCAATGTAAACTTGTATTTTGTTTGTAGGTAGAAGTGAAAACATAAGTGTGTGTGTACGGGATTGTCCTCGGTGTCCAAAGTGCCTCAGGAGGTGTTTGTGATGGGTTTGTATTTCTTGAGTCGGGTCCACTGTCCTGTAGAGTAGTTCATCTCGAACACTGTGTCGACCAGCATTGTGGTGCTTCCGGTGCCGTCCGCCTTGGGCAGGACCTCTGTGTGCTCGCTTAGCTTGATCTGGATAATGTCCCCTTGCTCCGGGCAGGGGTTCTCTGCAAGATGAGGGTTAGGTTCATTATTATGATCTGGATAATGTCCCACTGGAATTTTATTTGAATAAAGGATGACAACGTTTCGACCCCTTATGGGTCTTCCTCAGGTCTTCGTCATACCTGACGAAGACCCATAAGGGGTCGAAACGTTGTCATCCTTTATTCAAATTAAATTCCAGTGGGAGCTACTCAACAGTGTGCGGACATTCTCTCCTTACACTGTAATGCATGGACATTACAATAGTAAAAATCACACCCGTGTGAAGTGAGGGGCGCCAATATATTAAAGTCTAACTCATGTTGATTAGGTGATGTAAAACAAACGGTGCCAACACAAACATTAAACGCCATTAACAATAAAGAGACAATATGACGTAATGAGTTACATTATGACGTAAATTTTCCCTTCATTGTCAATGGCGTTTACAAAACAGCGGGCAGCGGTGGCCTAAGGGTTAGAGGAGCGCCCTTGTTGCCGAAAGGTTGCCGGTTCGATTCCCCGGACGGGCAGGAAAGAATCTGGGTGGGGAAGTGATTGTCATCACTCACCCAACACCGCTGAAGTGCCCTTGAGCAAAGCACTGAACCCCCAACTGCTCCCCCTGGAGCTGCTTAGTGGCCAACAGTATAAGACTGTGGTTGTACTGGTCAGCTCCCAGGTTTGTGTGTGTGTGTGTGTGTGTGTGTGTGTGTGTGTGTGTGTGTGTGTGTGTGTGTGTGTGTGTGTGTGTGTGTGTGTGTGTGTGTGTAGGGCACCTGTGCTCAGCTACTTCCCTGGGTAAATAAAGAATAAAAAGAAAAAAACATTGAACTAAAGACAAACATTAAACCTGTGTATAGGAGGGGCTGGCTCCCCTCAAATATATACAAAAATTATAATAAGAATCCAAAGTGAGAAGCCCCCACCAGGAGGACGTAGCGTCTCCATCCTACTCCTCCAGTTCAACATTTCACACTGACGGGTACTCTCAAAGCCTGTAGGAGTATGTACTATTTGCAATGATAAGTTATCATTATTGGCCCTAAGCCCCTAAGCCCCTAAGCCCCTAAGAGACAAACTAGCCGACGAGAACTTTTCCCTAGATGGCATTACCTTGGCCTCCAAGGCCACTGTAAAGAATCTGGGAGTTGTCTTTGATCAAGATATGTCCTTCAAATCTCACATCAAACAAATCTCAAAGACTGCCTTTTTTCACCTGCGTAATATTGCAAAGGTTAGGCACATCCTGTCCAAAAATGATGCAGAAAAACTTGTCCACGCATTTGTTACCTCAAGGCTGGACTACTGCAACTCGCTATTGTCAGGCTGCCCAAGTAAGTCTCTGAAAAGCCTACAGCTAGTTCAAAATGCTGCGGCGCGTGTGCTGACAGGTACCAGAAGAAGAGACCATATCACTCCTTCACTGGCCTCTCTACACTGGCTCCCGGTTAAATACAGAATACAGTTCAAAATTCTTCTCCTCACCTACAAAGCTCTCAATGGTCAGGCACCACAATATCTCAAAGAACTCATCGATCCCTACAAACCAAATAGAACAACAGTGCGTTTACAGTATGCAAATATGCTTACTGTCCCAAAAATATCAAAAGTTACAATAGGAGGCAGGGCGTTTAGGTCCCAGGCACCTCAGCTGTGGAACCTTCTCCCGGCTTCGGTCCGTGGGGCTGACACGCTCTGCACATTCAAGACTAGGTTGAAAACCTTTCTCTATGACAAAGCCTATAGCTAGACTTGTCTCCAGTACTCGCTCACCCGATAAAGTCATAAGGGTGAGAACTGAGTAAGGGGAACCTCCCACCAAACCCCGCACCTGTGCTGTGTGTCTGCTAAATACCATGATTGTACATTGTTTGTGTGGGTTTGTCTCCCAGCAGTGCTTGTAATATACACCGTATAGGCTCCAGTAAGGCCTGCCACTAATCCAACTCCTTCCCCGGAGTCTCTTTTTGTCCTCCACTTCGCAGTTCCGTGGACCTCTAATATTAACCCCCAACTGACTGCCGAGTGTGACCGTGGACCAGGCCACTTCATGGAGCCCAGCAGTCTCCCAGCAGTGCTTGTAATATACACTGTATAGGCTCCAGTAAGGCCTGCCACTAACCCAACATCCAGGGAATCCTTCCCCGGAGTCTCTTTTTGTCCTCCACTTCGCAGTTCCGTGGACCTCTAATATTAACCCCTAACTGACTGCCGAGTGTGACCGTGGACCAGGCCACTTCATGGAGCCCACCAGAAGTGTGACCGTGGACCCGGCCTCACAGTGCACGACCTGGACCAGATGTGGACCAGGCCCCTCCATGGAGCCCACCCTGTCTATCTCTCTTCTATTCTTTCTTCCTATTCCCCTCTACCCCCCCCCCCCCTTTCCCCCGACACGGTCGAGGCAGATGGCCGCCGGCGCCCACCCTAGAGTCGGGTTCTGCCTGACGTTTCTTCCTAAAGGGGAGTTTTTCGTTACCATTGTCGTAATATTGCTTGCTCTGGGTGGATCTTTGTTGGTTGTAAAGTGTCTTGAGACAACTTGTTGTGATTTGACACTTTAATAAAATTGAATTGAATTGAATTGAATGACAAAGTTCACCCTCCCCGTCAGGACTCCCTCTCCTGAACACAGCCAACTGTGTTTGTATAGAGTATAGACCGTGGGGCCTAACTGAAAGCACTGCGGTGGATTTTATACTGGGCAGGTTGTGGGCAGGTACTTTAGCCTTGCAGCACCTGAACAGGCAACCAATTGCTAATTTTAAGACTCTGTATAAACAGTTAAAAATGGTTTTAAAAGCAAGCGTGGAAAAAAAAGAGGAGCCATTTTCACATGCATTTGCTTATGTTAACATAAATCAAAAAAGAAAATCAACAGTGAAATATGTACAATTGGTAAACAGGAATATTTGTTGAAAAGCCAATGTAGATATACATTTTTAAACGGGCAGTAAGAGAACTGTTGTACCTCTGGATCCAGCCATAAAGCCCAGAATGAGGGCCTTCTCTGGTCTGGTGACCTTGTTGGCCGTTTTGAACATCTCCTGGGCAGCATACATCTGGTCTCTCTGGGGAGCAGACAGAGCATATGGCAGAGCATTTCACACAGCACATCTAAGGACTCTAGCAAATCTGTCTGAAAGCAAGTATGAAATTAATGCAGAATAAACACGACCACACACTCCCAATATTAGCTATACTACTGTAATACTTACAACACTATCCCATTTAGTTTATTTCCCTGCATAATAACACTACTATACTATTTGAAATAGGGCTGGAAATCTATACTCGATTCGAGCCATCCTCGGGGTTGTTCCTTACCGTGAGCGAGAGGTTCTTTTTGGGCTGCGGCTGAGGTGGCGTGGGGGTCGGGGTGGCGGCCTGCGGCGTGCTGGGGGGCGGCTGGGCGGCGGGGGTCTCCGGCTGGCTGGCCGTGGCAGCGGCCGGGGGCCCGTTGCTGGCGGGCGTGGATGCCGGCGTGCTGGGGGAGGCGGGGGTGGCCGACGTGGTGCCGGTTGCGTTGTACATGGGCGTCCTCTGCTTGTACTGACCGGGCAGGGTGGTGGTGGTGGTCCCAGCAGCGGCCGTGGAGGAAACAGAGGTGGCTCCGCCGCCGCCTCCCCCGCCCGGCGTGGCCGACTCCTCTGGCTGCCGCGCCGACTGCAGGGCGTCCCGGCCAGACCCGCCTGCGTTAGCTGGGGAGGAGAGGGGACAGAGAGTTGTCTCAGTATTATGTGAGATTATTCTGTTTGACCACATGGCTCACAGTGCGCTGCTGAAGAGCATTGATGTAGAAATAAAAAAGTACCGTCAACAAAGCATAAGGTTTAGGTGGCCACAGGAGCACATTGACATTCACAGCCTATAAGGTTATGACATGCAGGGAAAACAAGACAGACCTGGCTGTGCCTCTGAGCTGGGAATGTACGAGGAGGACGGCACCATGCTGGGCGTAGCCGGCAGGTAGCTGGTTGACGGGAGGGCGCTCTCATTACTCAACGCCCCCAGTTTCTGAAACACAAGACACATGGGTGAGCGGGTGCACATTAGTGAGAGAAGATTTGAGAGAGAGAAACTGAACAGAAGTTGATACTGTAGGTGTGGGACTAAATATCGGGCCAAGAACTTTTGTGATATAAAAATTGAATCACACACACACACACACACACACACACACACACACACACACACACACACACACACACACACACACACACACACACACACACACACACACACACACACACACACACACACACACACACACACACACACACACACACACACACACACACACACACACACACACACACACACACACACTCTAAGGCTGTCCCCAAACATTCAAGGTTCGAATGTTCGCTCGTTAGGGTTGGCACTCGAATCTTAATTAATGGGCTTGAACCATTCGTTTTATTTATTTTTATTTTTTTATTAAATAAAAAATATTATTATTTTTTCCCTTTTTTTATTAACTCGAAAATATATCTCGGCGAGAATGCGATATGAGCATGTAAAAAAAAAAGTAAGTTTCTAGTGCATTCCTGTCAGAAGTTATGATTTTTTTAAAGAAAGCTGTTTTAGCTGCCTGCCAGCAAGCTCACGTGAGCTTGCAGATCAGCTGTTTTCGCGGAGCCACTTGACGGTGTTTGTGTGTGTGTGTGTGTGTTGGGAGAGACGAGAGAGATTGATAAAGAGCAGGGGAGACGCGCTGCGCTCTGATCGAGACGGATATCTCAAAGGTTATTTTTTAAATTAATTGGAAACAAATGGTCCGGATGTTCGCTCGGGAATTCCTGCCGAAGTTCGAGTCCAAAAAAAAGGGCTAAGGTACAGCCTTAACACACACACACTAAATATCGGGCCAAGAACTTTTGTGATATAAAAATTGACACACACACACACACACACACACACACACACACACACACACACACACACACACACACACACACACACACACACACACACACACACACACACACACACACACACACACACACACACACACACACACACACACACACACACACACACACACACACACACACACACACACAGTGTAAATGCTTGGGTATGGGCTAGTATTGTTAATAGTACTGAGATTGTGAACACAGTATTGCATATCGTATCATAAGCTGAGTGAATTGTAAAACAAGACAAAAACAAATACCTGTGTAGAGACCAGGCCAGCAGCATAGTCTGGCGTGGCGTTCTCAACCACCGCCGTTTCCTCTTTGTCTTTGGCTGCTTTCTCTCCAGCCTCCGTTTCTGAATTGGAGGACACACATTTAAGAAGATCAAAAACAACAACGTTATGGCCCTGAACCTCAGCCAGGTTTTCATTATTTGATGGACTGGAAGAAAGTCACAACAAAAACACCAATGAAGTAAAATAAAATCTTACCCAATGTCTTTCTTCTCCTCTTAGCCTCTCTACCAGCTCCAACCATGTCCAACTCCGAGATGTCTAGCAACTGGAAAGAAAAACCACAAAACAATCAAAAATGCACTCGGTTCATGCATTCACTTCCAAAACTTGGTTGGTTCAATCCATCATGTGGTAAATAACACAACATATAATAAAGCATTACCTTGACCCCCCTCTCCTTCCGCAGAGGCGTGCGGGCTGGGGGAATGGCTGTGCGGTTACTGGGAGGGCTGAACATACTGGGGGTGGTGGGATTGCGGAAGGGAGCCTTGTTGGGAATGCCTTTGAGAGGTGCTACAATGTGAAAGTAACGAGTTTTACATTGAGAAAAACCCAGGTGCAAATGGAAGAAGAAAGAAGAAACCAACAAGAGAATCAATGAGTTGACAAATATCCTCGTCTGCCTCCCTCTAATATGCGCAATTCAAACTATCATCATCATTATAAAACTGAATGCGCATGTGCGTGTGGGCGTGCATGCATGTTGAACTCACTAGTGGTGTCAATCTTTTTGACCAATCCTCTCCCTTTCGCATGGAAAGGCAATGTCTTTTTCAGCTGTTGGGCTGTTTCCGTGGCTGAAAAAATACAAAATAAATGGTGACGTGACGATTCAACACAACAACAGAAACTTTGGATTTTTATCAAAATAGTAAATATTCAATTCAATATATGTCCAACAACAGGCAAGGATCCACACAATGGTTCTCTCTCAATTCAGTCTTTAAGAAAATATTCACACATACACTGTAAATGTGAACAAAGCAGATTCTACAAAAGCCAATATTTTAAAAGAATTAGTCATGATATGGCTCTTCATGTTATATATGCCTAGTGCAACATGGAGGATTTTGTTAAGATATTGTCAGAATCTGCTTTGTCAAAGTTTGTTTGTGATTAGCACGATGAAAGTATTCGGTTTGTGTGATTTCAAGACCTGCTCTGCTAGAGTGAAGAGAGAGAAATCACTATGTTTTGTTCCCCCCTCAGAGCACAGGAGCCCTGTGATGCTGTCGTGTGTGTTTGTGTGTATTTATATACAGTACAGTACAGTACAGTACAGTACAGTACAGTACAGTACAGTACAGTACAGTACAGTACAGTACAGTACTTGACAGAGAGATGGCCAGGCTTACATTTCTGTAGCAGCTCTGCCCTGAGGGTGGCACTCTTGGGCTTCCTCTTCAGCTGGAAATGTTTGACGGGGGGCGTGAGCGGTCCCACCAGGGTTGTAAGGGCGTACTTGTTCAGGTACTGGCACTCCAGTGGCAGCATGGCGGAAGCTTCACACTCATTCACTGTGGGTTAGATCAAGAGGAATCCTTTTGTTTTGAGTTTTTAAAAAAAAGATCTACTCTAAAGCAGCTAATCATTCTGAAGTTCTTTCATATTGCAATTGGAGCCCAAGTGAAGCCAGACATTTGGGTCCGATGCTCGAATCTCTCGATTAGTCCTAGGGAGACCAACTTTTGTTGTTTACTTTAGACTGATATTTTGTCAAAGAAAAAACAAAAGGGCAAAATAAACCTTGAAATCACCCATTTGAAAAACTAGGAGACCATTTTACTTAAACATAAAGAGCATTTAACTTTAAATTATACAATGAACAAGCACATAAACTGAACTTTATTTCATCTAAGATTTTATAGAAGATCCATAAGCTCAAAGCGTCAACGTGCAACGGCTTTTGAGCTTGTAGATCTGCTATTTTTGATTTTTTTTTTTTTAAAGGAACCAAATTTGGACACTTGGCAGCATAATTTACAAAAAGATGCCTCTATAGACCTTCATCATTTAGTTGTCTGTGACTGTAACTGTGTGGATCACTTCAATTTCAAAAAACGAAAACAATGGCCCAAAGCTCGGCCAAACCAATATATCGGTTTGGCTTCAATTTCTATAATCAATGTGAAAGATGTGTCGGATTAGTTTCTGGAAGCTGTATTATGCCAACTTTTCCTGTTCCAGCATCTGAACATTCAGGCTTCAGAAGTATTTTCGTGCAAAACTCATGCTTGGAATGGATTCAGCATCATGAAAACCCCCTAGTTTGACATGTCACATGCTACTTAAATGGCATAAATTTGGAATTATTTGCCTTATATTGGTTGTTAATGGTACCCCAACTTTCAGCAGCTGTCACAAAGTTTCCCAAGGGAGTTGGGTTGGAACAAATCTTTCTGTGATAGTAGACACCTTTATGAACACATCTGTGGAGAAAGCTAGTGGTAAGCATTTCTTTTTGCAGATTTGCCACAACTTAAGCTAACTTTACCTAACTATCTGTCCACACATCCACTACGCTATTTGGACATCCAATTTCCTTCACTCTTAACAACAACAGATGATTCGATGCCGTTTTCACCATTGTAAATGTAAGCTGGAGAGACAGCCTCTAAATCAGTACTTGCCTAAGATTGAAAAGTCTAACTTACTTAACTTTATTATTACAGTACCAATAGAGCACCGAAGTCTGACGTCACTTTCAGTAGAGGGCGCCAGTCCACAGGTTCATGTATTCATTTATTTGCATTGAAATCCCTATATGGGGATTTTAGGTCGCTTCATATAAGAACTGTGTTTGAAAAATAAATTAATGAATGTGGCCGCAAAACCCTTGAAACTACAGAAAGCAATGTCGCTGCTAATATACGTCACGCCAAGCTGTCAACACATTGCGTTCCTGAGATTCCTCGTTGACGTAAGCTCAGCTGACTCGACTCACAGTAACCACGAAACATTAAATATCAATAAAATAAAAATAAAAACTTAATTAACATGTCAGTTTCTGTTGTGCGACGTGCACAGTTCTGAAGAGAGAGAAATCACTATGTTTTGTTCCCCCCTCAGAGCACAGGAGCCCTGTGATGCTGTTGTGTGTGTTATACCCTCTTATAGAGGGTATGCGCGTGACGTCATCGTACCTGGAAGTTATGCGGGAACGCCCACTGAGTGGCAAAAAACTACTTTCTGGCCTTGACCAGCCCATTCATCCAAACAGAAAAGTCTGTCTGATTGCATTAAACAATGTTAAACTCACCAACATTGCAGCTATACGAAAAGCTTGAATTATCCTCTTTCTATCTGCAAAGCACATCTTAACTCTTTTTTCCCCAGGTACGTATATATACCAAGTCCGTATATATATGTACCCCAACGTAGACTCCGTCTATATAATGGTCGATGCCTAGTCCAGTCCCATAGCAACACCCCACCGTTACAAGTAACTATGGGATTGGAAATATATTCACAGTGCAAAGCAGGTATGCTGGCCCCTGGAGCTGGGGTTTATGCTAACAGCTAGCGGTAGAGATAGAGCTAAAGAGTTTTCACTGGCAGTGAGGATGGGGTCATTGGGGTGTAATAATCAGGTGTTACAGGTCTCCTCCTATTCTGATGAGAACATACGATAGCAATGCCTACCTTTCTCTCGGAGTTCCCCTAGGATGTCCTGCACGTTGGGGTTCTGCTCTTCCAGGTCCAGATTGAGGGAGCCAGTCTCTGGGAAGGACTTGAGGATGTCAGCCACCATAAGCACCCAGGGCTCAGAATCCACTGTAGCCATTTGGATGATTTCTGACAGGGCCTCCTTCATCTGAAATAAGTAGAGCAGTAACTGTAAGCCCAGAAGTTGGGTAAATAATGAGGACAAGAGTCAAAAAAGGTTGAAATGTGAAATTCTGTTGCTAAACTGTGCAGTGAAATAACCGAGAAATGTTTGGATCAACACAATTTTTTTACCATTAACAACTTGAACCCTAGTGTGTGTCCCTTTTCTGGGCATGTCATAATAGGCTAGCCCGTCTCCGGACCCCCCGGGTTGAGCTCCTTTGGACCCCTAACCCGTAGGGTCCGGTCTCATCGACTTCAAGCGACGTGGTACGCAATCTGACTTACCATCTCCGACGGGTGCCAAACGGTCTAACAAAGATTAAAAATACTTAACGGCTTCTCCGCCGTTCGCGGGGGGGGTCAGAGGGTTCGTTGTCTCCTATAGCTCTTATATGCTTCTTTTGGAATATGTCAGCATCATACCCACAGCGCAGACACCCGTCGGAGAGGGGTAAGTCAGATTGCGTACCACGTCGCTTGAAGTCGACGAGAAGGAACCCTACGTAAAGTCATCAAAATGTCAGAAACTTTAACGTAGGGTTCCGAAAGGAGCTAATAATAGGCAAGCATTTGGCTATAATAGCCAATCTACAAACTCAATACATTCTCAATGTGACTTGAGAGCTGACAATTAAAAAAAAAAGTTAAGATTATGCTTAACCACTTGTGCAATCTTCAACAAACTCTTCATACATTTTCAAATATTTAAAAACAAAGCAGAAATAGCAGATCTACAAGCTTACCTAAACCTACAATAATTACAGAAATGTGGCATGTGCAGCCTAGCTCCTTTTGGAACCTCACTCTACGCTTTAGCTCTGAGAAGAGGTTCTGTGTCAGGATATCCCTGCAGTCATCAGTAGAACGGGGGTTGAGCAATCCAAAAACAGTGGCAAAAACCCTTTTCGCACTATTGTTTCCAAAAAGTAAAGATATGTCTGGCTAGCTACAGATGATAAACTTAGGACAGGCATATAACATTTTTAGCCAGGGGTGAAACAACTGCTTACGAAGCTTATGAAGTTAGCAAGTACCATGTTTTCCCAATGCAATCTTACGGAAGCAGTACTGCACATATGGATGGGGGTTGACTGGCCACAGGCTGACCAAAATATGCAATTTAAGCCTCATTTAAGCTGTTGTTTTACCCCTGTCTCAACCCCCGTTCTACCAATGCAGGGATATCCTGACACGGAACCTCTTCTCCGAGGTAAAGCGTAGAGTGAGGTTCCAAACTTTGCAAGCATGTGCAAAGGTTTCAACAGTGAGCAACCTGTCACACAACCTTGCAGAAGTCCTAGCCCCATATGTGCCCTCTCCCTACGCTCATTCTGTAGCTCGGAGTCCCAACATCCTCATGGACTTAGAGATGAGCCTGTTGCTCTTGTGCCATTTATGATCGAATTATATTAAACTGTCTTCATGAGGTATAAGATGCATTATAAAAGTTTTTTTTTAGGGTTTTTTGTGCAAGAGAGAAAAAGAAAAGAATATAGTAAATGTTATGTCAACTTTCCACCTTTTTTTAGTAAAACATGTAGACATGGATCAAGTCTATAGTCTGACTTTTACTTTTTGTCGGACTCGATAACACACATATATGGAAGCTAGTCTTCATCCAAGGATATAAAACATTCATTTTTGACCAATGTTCCACAGACCTTTGCATACAACTTTAAACGGTAAACCATGCAATTGAATATCAATTTAACAAGTCGGAGAGTTTATAAATAGAACGGTTCCACGGTCCACCAATAAAAACCTCTTGAGGTTGGTTGGATGAGGATTTTACTGTGCAGCCCCCTTATTGCAAGCTGCCATGAAACATGCAGACTTATTGCCACACACACACGCACACACAGTTGAATAGATCTCCAGCACACAGACACACAGACAGACAGACAGACAGACCAATTAAACCAGTCGGTGCAACCTGCTTCTCTTCTGGCTAACGTTAGCCAGTGTGTTAGCCGCTGTCAACTCAACAGTATCAGTGAAGCTAATTAGCTTGCTAGCTTTGGTTGGATGAGCTGTGTGTTGCAAGTTGTGACCACAACACAGTCTTGATTAGCGACAGTGGGGCGACAGACAGCAACTTGGCTTGGTCTTTTAGGATTATGGCATGGTTATTATTGCGGTTTGTGGTGTTGTTCAGCCAACACGGCTCCACGGATTTTATGTTAGCATGATGCCGTTCGCTTAATTTGCAAGCAGCAGCAGTCACAGCAAGCAACCCACCTCGTCAACGGTCCGCCGGGGGAGATGCAGCATCCCCAGCAACAGTTTGAGCTTCACCGGGGGCGATAAACTGGAGAAACACAAGCGTATGTTGTCGATGACCGACACGGTGAGGAGAGAAGCGATGCTAGAAGGCGCCCATAGCTCGTCCGTAGACCCTAGTTTGTTGTGAAGCCACAGGCCGGTGTCGCTATCCTTCATCGACGCCATCTTGGAAAAAGAAGTGTTTTTCAGTCGGGCATTTTAACGGCTACCTAAGAGAACGTCCGCGAGGACCCCGCCCACCCCAGTGTTCTGTTTGATAATACAAATAAATAAATACATCCAGTGATGGGGGAAGATTAATATTTGTAGGATTAGCAAATTAGCAGATTCAGCATCATTATTATTATATTTATTAGTTATTTATAGGGCATAGCTGTGGGGTTTTCAGGTTCCACTGGAATATCAGCCATTCATTTTTCCCATAGAGATTTACAAAAATATGATTTTATTATTCATATTATATAAATCATGAATCACCAGGATCCTGGGTGGCTTGATTCTAGGCTTAAAATAATTTATATAAATAAATATATCTCTTTGGGAAAAATGAATGGCCGATTTTTCAGTGGAACCAGAAAACTACGCCCGCTGCTATGCCCGAAACAGATCTACTACAAGCTAACTTATAAGTTAGATATAGCTGTCCCTTATTTGTATTAATTAAATACATTGAAAGTCACCCCACCCCCCAAAATGTTTGTTATAATCTATTTTTTTACAGTCTATGGTTATAATGTTGCACAATATAATGTGCTGCACCTCACACAGTTTGCATTTTTCTGCATAGCCTACCAAATAAAGCCTACAAATAAACATTCGACTCTTGTAATATTAATTTCATTCATTCTTTATCTTTCAATGCAGAAATCATTGACTATAATAATGGGACAAACACTCATACTTTGTTATTTTAACTAACATTTTATTCCCAACGAAAAATGCCGCTTTGTTTGCATTATAATTTTTCGAATGCACATTTGCATTTTGTAGTTTTCTTTTTTAAAACATCTACTCAGTTTTATTTCTAAAGTCTAGAACCGGATGTTCAAGTTTTGTCACGCTTCAATATTACTTTTATTTTGAAGTCATTGATAGGAAGGCTGATGTGTTTGTTATACTCTGATGAATTGACACTGGTGGCATCTCTCACATTGTGCTTTGTGAAAAATCTTACCGTATTTGTGAGTATCGGTACATTGTAAAATAATTATGTCTGTAGACATAGATATTTTGTCGTTACAATGAATTGGGCAATTTTAGACGTGTCATCTGAAGCAGATGATGGTATTACATTAGCCTATGCTATTTCGTTATATCTATGTAGGCCATAATAAATTGGCTAGTAATAACAATGGGGTTGTTACCGTTGTTTACGTATTCCAATTTCCAGGTAATTGACCTACAGTTCCATCGTTATGGCGTCCAGTGGGTTTGTGCAGGCAGCGATGCTTCTTCTGGCCGTGCAGCTGTTCTGTCTCCGGGCTGCTGATGCTGAGGAGACGGGCACCGTAATCCCTGCTGAAAGTAGGTCCATTTATATTCCATCCATCCTGTGCGGCGGTTTCGTTTCACCTGTTTAATAAACAGTGTAGCCTATTTTTGTGTGCATAAACAGTAACAGTTCGGCTCAATGCTGCTATAATTCCCCATTAGTGACCAATGAAAGTAATGATTATTAATCTCGTCCATCTCTTTGTTGACATGTCTCATCATAACATGTAGGCCTGGCCATTCATTCTAGTTGGGTCTACAGACTACACTGCAGTATAGCAGTCTGGGTCTTGCCTAGAAAGACCCATGATGTTTCTGATGTCCATCTCTTTACCTGTCCCTTTTCCCAGGCCGCCCATGTGTGGATTGTCATGCATTTGAGTTCATGCAGAGGGCATTGCAAGATTTAAAGAAAACTGCTTTCAACCTTGACGCAAGGGTATGTGAAATATAGCATGGATTTTATCTGCTGTAACCTTAGCTCTATTGTTTATCATCTGTTATATTGTGCCTCTACAGTCTACAGACTAGTCTACACTAAAGCCACATAGGTAAAATACTGTAGATTTTGTACACAAAAATGTGGCTTTGGGTTGATGTGTTCAGACAGCAGGTTGTCTTATATAACGGTAGATATGTTTTCTCTCTCTTCCTCAATAGACAGAGACGCTGGTACTGAGGGCCGAGAGAAGGGCTCTGTGTGATTGTATGCCCACCAATTCACTGCGTTGAACACCGCTCTACATCACACCCTGTCTGGTGAAAACAGTCCTCTTCCAACCTTTGCCTCATACTCGGTCCAGAATCTTGTAGATTTATTTACATGCTTGGAATGTAATTCCATTTTTCTCACATATCAGCAATAGTATGGGTTTTTATTTGACTCTATGCATTATTATACATAATATTGTTTAGCTGTTTTTCAGATTAAACGTGAAACCACCTAGTTGTTTTTTTGTTATATTTTAAAACGCTACTTGGACATTTTAAACCAGCTTGATTATTTGTTTGTTTTTGCTCATGGGTAAAGGTATTTATACATTCTTATTTGGTGCATTTTTTTGTATGCGGCAGCTGTTATTTGTAAACCCTAGTGTAGAGGGTACATTGTAAAATGTAGATAGAATCCATATACAATGTATTTCTTGAATGTGTTAAAAGAGATTTATCTTTGATTGCTATAAATGGTAGCATTACACACTGATAACCCTGTTATTTGTTGAACTGTGCTAACAAACTGTAACTACTGTAGTTGAGTTGCTCTTAATAATCAAGGTTATTTTACTAAACCGCATAATTCCATAATAGCTCTATGAATTGATTTTGAACCTAGTCTGCATTCTGAAGCGGTCAACAGTTAAGCAGGGCTCCCACAGTCATGAAATTCCTGGAAATATTTAGAAATTAGAAGAACTGTTTTCCAGGCCTGGAAAAGGTTTGGAATTATTCAAATGTTTTGGAAGATGTTTGAATATTGTCTCTGTCGGAAGGAAACGTCAAATATCCAAAAACTGTTACTTTTCAGGATTCAAATATATATTTTTTAGCAAAAGTACCAGATCTACAAGCTCAAAACGTGTCGCTTCATGACACGTTTCTAGCGTGTGGTTCTGCTACTTTGGAAAATACTTTAGAAAAGCTATGAAAAAAAGTTTAGAAAAGTCATTGTTAAAAATGTGTGGGAACCCTGGTGCAGTAGTACTAGTTACTAGTTGCAAACACTGCAGTAGTAGTTATTATAACTTAAGTTGAATTTGCAATTATAACTTGAGTTACATACACTGCAGTAGTCATTATTATAACTTAATTTGAATACACTGCAGTAGTAGTTATCGTCTCAAGAGCAACACAAAGTGCGCCCAGAACTTCCAAACATTATTTTAAGGCAGCCTGGAGTGGGTGGAGATTATTTAGAGTAAATTAACTGGTTTGTTTAAATTTAGCACAATGATGTAGCATGAATCTAGAGCACTTTTCGTTAACTTATTCTCAGTATAGGCTATATGTGTACATATGTCAATTGTTTCTACATACCGGTATATTCTTGAGTGAATGGAGTCATCAGTAATTATGTCAATTGTGTCATTGGATGTTACAAATGTATGACACCCTACAAAGAAACTGTCAGGGGGGATTGCTCACTATTGTACTTGTGTAAAGTTGTCTTTACTGTTATGTAATAAATATATTTAAAATTAGAGCGACATTTTAGTATTCGCTGAACCGCTATAAGACATGAGGACATAGATGTTAGTTGCTTATCATCTATGTACTAAGAACATTGTTCTTAGTTTTTATGTCACAGGAATTGCCTTTAGTATTCTTAATATATTAAAAACACTATACAAATCGTCACTGCTTTACTTTATTTTTTTAAAGAAATGCTTTTCTGCCTTTATTTATAGATTACAGTGTAGATAGACAGGAAACAGGGGTAGAGAGACGGGGAGAGACATGCAGCAAAGATTGTCGGGAACGGGGCTCGAACCCGCCAGGTTGCTTATGTGGCTATAGGAGCCTGGACCGCTCGACCACAGCCCAGGCGTCACTGCTTTACTTTCTGCCCCCCACACACCTTTACAAAAAATGTGTCTTGCCACGGTTTAGCTAATAACTCATGTTAAATGGGAGAAGATCATAAAGAACAGCTTACCGCTCCATCACATATACTGAAAAAGAAAAAAAGGGACTCTCCAGCGTTCTCAATCTTCTGCTGTGCGTAGCAGGGTTTGGAAGCTGCAGTCAGTCCAATTGTTGTTGTACATCCAGCCTCCAGGAATCAGGACGGTAGGATGGTAAATGGTGCATTTATATAGCACTTTTATCCAAGGCGCTTTACTTATTCACCCATTCACACACCGGCCACTCTACTCCTGAACCACTGCCGCCACAATAGAGATGAATAAGAGAAATGTATATATTTTTGTCTTTTTTTGATAGATATCAGCTACTTTTCCATAAGATTAGTCACATCAATCTCATCATTACTGTTAGTTAGTCCCTCCCTTCCATCAACAGAATATGTACCACTACCAATGTACAGTCATGGTTGATATAAAAGATCAAGGTCCAAAGCAGCTCCTGATTATAGTTGCTGGCATGACATAAAACAGATTTTAGCCTTATACAGTATGATGGTGTTGAGTGTCAAAAATAACAGATCAATAAGCTCACAGCATGTTCTGGAATGCAAACAATACTCAGCATCCATTGTGGGCATCTCCTAGGTTTCTTAGCCACATGGCTATTAATTAGCGTAGCCTGGAAGGCTGGAAACACCGGCCTGTCAAGAGTTTAATGTTATTTAAACACAAATGCTTTATGAATTCTTCATGTTATTCAAACATTATGGTTTAAAAATACTTGAATAGAATATGTTGTATCCACCAAATGCACAGTATCATGAAGTATATGCATTTTTCCATACTGTGAATGTGATACTGTACAGCATAGGGAAGTGCAACCCTAACTGCTCTATGGGTTGGTAGGTATATGTAGGCCTAGGTAATGTATTTATTAACACACATAAACATTGCTTAAACTAGCCCAACACGCCCATTTCAATGCTCAAAGGATTAACTTCAACCATATCAGCACTTCGCTCCAGGTTCAGTTGTTCGAAAAGCTGTGGCCTGCAGAGGTAGTCACAGAAGTGCTGTTGTCAGGTCTTGCTGTTCTAAGCTAAACTCATCTTCCAATGCAAAACATCTTTACTTATTTATGAAGGGACTTGAAGTATTTACAAAACCTGCTATCCACACCACTAGGAGGAGCCCTAAGCCAAGACAGGACTCTGGTGATGTCGCATCAATGCAGCACTCTCCATTCTCTTCTCCTCATGGCAGTAAAAGCTGGTTCTCTGCAGAGATCAGCATATATGGGGAAATAAATAGATACAGCCACAGTAAACACAAACCCAAGACTCTACAATGGCCACAAGGACTGTTGGCAACCAGTCCACCTGCAGTGACCTGGCAGGAAATGCAGCTCCAATACAATGCCATCTATAGAAACAAGCAAAACCCCCTAGATTATTGCAACAGGAGTTACAGGACATAAGCAGTTTCATATTGACAGTAGTACCTACAGCATTATTTTACGGCTGTCTGGGTTTTTACATTTCTGTGAATTTCTTTCATGTCGCCTGCATTAGAATCATTTCAGTGGAAAGGTCTCATCATGTATATTATCTATTTGATTGTATTTTTCTGTAGAGGCCAAAGGGTAAGCGAGGTGTTTGGGGTTGGGCTAAATTTGTTAATTTAACTATATGAAATCAGAAAATGTAAAAGTTGATTGAATTAATCCAAATGAGTGTAGCTGGTTTGTTCTAAAAAAATTAGGTTGTGGAGGAAAAGTATAATTACTTTTGCTCCACCTATAGCCTATACCTTCATAGGCTCTCTCACGGCTTGTCCTCCTAGTGTTTGCTACTGTACCATAATAGACACAGTAATCACACAGTCACTATAGCATTCAGTATACACGGTTCTGCGTTTTGGATTTATTTAATTGGCTGATATATGGCTCTCCACCAAGACACAGACAGTATTGTGAAAAGTTAAACCTCTCACATTTGTCCTGCACCATGTTTCACTATGGGATGATAATAATGTAAACATAACACTTTTCAGGACAAAAGGAAGGAAATGCAAAAACAAAATGATGGTCTGGTAATACAAAAAACAAAATTTCAACAACAAAAACAAACAAACAAACAAAAAAATCCAATATGTCAAGATATTCCATTAAGAGCATTACGGTTTAGTAGTATAAAAATAAAACCTTCTGGATGTGAGGCCTGATATAGCTCAGTCTGTGCCAGCATGAAACACTGTTGCATTGAGAATTAGCTGAATCACCTTGAAAGAGCCTCATACTGCTTTCATGTAGCATCTTCTCTGTTTCTCTCAAGAGGCCTTTCAAGTTGTCTTTCATCTGCTCCTGTGGAAAAAGGACTGGATCGTTACCAGTGTGTTGAAATTCTTTGGCAAGCACAGTTATCTGCGCTTTGTTCCCCTTCTCTCCCTCTCCAGATAAGTTGTTTGAGCTCACTGTGAAGGTTTGCCCACCTCACTCAACCACAGGGCAAATTCAGCATCTTAGGATAGATTCAGCCAGGACACGTGCTAAGCTGCTGCAGTCAAGTGTTGTGTAACTGTATAGATAGTGGGTGTGGCATGGTTAAGGGTCATTCGTGGATGCTCATATACCCTACCCTTTCTTCTTTATGTCACCATGCAGCAAGGCAAGCCCCAAGAAGGTCTCAACATCAAGTGTCAATTGTAATATTTTGAAAGAGAATTCTACACAAAATACAGACAGTTACAGTATCTTGCGAATTGTTTACTCGTTTCAAGCATTCTGAACTTGAATGCAACCTTTTTATTTGGCTATTGTCACCCTGACCCAACATGGTCATACGACAAAATATAAATCATGCAGGCTCAAGTTATTAGAAGTGCGGCCAGTCATGAACTTGTATTTTGTTCCAGTGCGAAGTAGCTAAAAATACAAGAAGCTGAAACATAATAGAGACTCAGACTAGTATGAAGACTAAAATCACACCATATGTGAAGTGAGTGGTGGCTTTGGAGTCAAGCACAGTTGTTGAATTAACTTAATAGAATGTTTGACCCCTGGGTGTAATGCAAAAAAACTATTAAATAAAAAATATAATAAAAAATAAAAAAGACAATTAAATAATAATAATAGAAAATAAAATTGACATTGGTGTTACACAAAAAACTTCCCATCATGCACCTGTAACTAGTTCTAGTTCACAGTGTGAAGTTCAACAAATCAACAGTGCCACTTGGTCGGACATACATGGAGACCGTACTCAGACATACAGACATACATAATGACACACATAGCTGTGCACATAGGAGACGGTGTGCCACTGCTCAAAAAATACATCACGGCCTGGGCCGTGGCTCAGCGGTCCAGGCACCTTGGCCGGTAGTCCAAGTCTGGCAGTGTGCCGCGGGTTCGACTCCCGATCCCGAGGGCCTTTACTGCATGTCACTCCCCCATCTCTCCCCCCCCATTTCCTGTCAGCCTACTGTCTGTCCCTCCATAAAATATATAAAATAAAGGTGAAAGCCACAAAAAAAACATTAAAAAAAAAAATACATCACTGCTCCAGACTCCAGTACATGCACACCAAACTTATGTCTGTCCAGTAGGGGGCAATGGGCAATAAGCGCTATCATGTTTCAAAGAGCAATAGCTAAGTCTCCATGACTTTGGGGGAATAAAACACTTTAGATCAGTCGTTTTCAACCAGTGGTCCGGGGACCACCAGTGGTCCTTGAGGGGGTGCATTGTGGTCCTCAGCTACATGATGGAGAGTTGGTAACAAAATGGACCAATTTTGGTTTACTTTAATTTTCTAGTCTACACAATTAGAGAATGTAGAATAATTTTAATTTATCAACGCCTGTTATCTCTGCACATCAATACAACATGGAATTGTGGACAATTGTGGTCTTTGGTCTGAGAGGCTAAATCTCATCAAATGGTGGTCCGTGGCTCAAATGCCAAATAAATAATGGGCCTTGAAATCATCATTAGTCGGTCAGACTACACGCTGATTGGTCGGTGGTATGTGACTGCACTGGTTGAGGCCGATAGAGGAGCAAGTGCTGGCAGGACACCATGAATAAGTGATATGCATGATAATGCATTAAATATGCATACATATTTTTGCAGGGCCTCTATGAATTACTCATTACATGGCAATCTATGTACCGTATATGGCTGGCCAGCACCACTGACAATTTCAGTGGTGAGCGAAAGAGTGAGACATGAAGAGGTAGAAGAGTTGTGCTTATGCATCACTCAAAATGTTTATCAAATCTGAGTGATACCATCACTCATCAGTTCGGTCCAATGAGCGATGTTCAATCTGTTCAATGTTCAGAGTTAATTTACAGTAGCCTAAGTAGGCCTACATCTGGATCCATGGAGTAGGCCTATTTATTTTAGAGCAAAACTAGATATTACTGTAGTTACTCTTAGGTTCAATACTCAAGCAGAAAATAATGATAAACAGCCTGTCTTTGATTAAAGGTAACTCACTGAAATACTTCAATTTAATAGACAGAATGACAACCATGATGTACAGGGTGAAAAGGGAGGCACAGACCTTTGTTAGTTCTTCCTATACTCACAACATTGGTTGGTCAGGTTCCTCGTTCCTGCCTTGCGGTGCCGGAGGACTTTGCCTCCATCTTTCCATGTGTGCCCCATCTGCCTCTCCGAGTCCTCTTCTGAAAGGCTGGCGCACTGTATAAGAAATTCTCTGTGTATTTTAAATTCATACGGAAGCGTATTGCTGCCATGACATGACAGGACAGGACCCCAGTGGAAACAAGCCATAAGGCTTTCTTGGGTTATCCTTTTTAGCATCCGTTTGTATGAAACTGTACCTCTGTGGGTTTTTTCAAACTGTTAATAAAGTATTCAATCAATAAATCAATCAATTAATCACACATTATAACAAGTCACTAACATAATCTCACAGAATGTCATGTCACTAACATTAACAAAACATGTTACTTAAGCCTGATATATACTCCATGGCGTGTGTGCCATGTCGTGCAGATCTGCTATTTTCCGTGACAACCGAAATATCCCAAACTACTCAAAAAATCACCCAGGCCAAAACTACACAAAAGTATCCCAAACTACCCAAAGTATCCAGAAAGTGTATACCAAAATACATGTCAACAGTGAGACAATTTGTCAGCAGACTCATGCTCATGGATCAGATTCAACAGAAACAGTCTTAAACATGAATGGTTTATTGAATGCCAATAGCAATAATAAATATGTATTTTATTATTATGAAGCATGCTTTAAACTCCAGTACACCACCACAAATAACCTTGACCCAATTATAGCACACTGCATCTTACCTTTTAATTACAATTTAAGTATAAAATGAACTAAAACACAATAAGGAATTTCCCTAATCACTTTTTATCCCATCTGATCCTTTTGAATGCCTCTCCTGTCTTGAGTGTAAAACACCATTTATATAATACAATTTATATAGCGCTTTTCAAGATACCCAAAGTCTCTTTACAAAACAAAACTTCAAGACAAAATAACTAGTCAAAGGATGACTTCACCCATGTTCATATAATTGGTCCTCACTAATGCTGACATGGTATCCTTTTCTGTGTAAGACGAAGGCTGTGGACAGTTCAGAAACCTGCCTACCAGTGATCATCGATGGAGAATTCAAGCTAATAGAAACTGTAGGCTCTCATTTCCTGGAAAGTTAGCATTCTATAATGCAATCCATAGTTTGCGTGTTAAAAATAAATAAAAGAAAAAATAAATAAAAGAAAACCTGCCTAACGATGATGATGTAAGTGGTAGGTGGGTTTCTGAAGTTTCCGCAGTCCTCCTATGAGACACAGAAAAATAGGACTATTTTATCATGAGCATTAAGGACCATAATTGGTCCTTAATATGTGTAGAAAATGGGTGTAGTCGTCCTTTAAAAAAGGTTAAAAATTAATAAAAACAAAATTGTAAAAATAAAATCAGATGAACGATGGGGGTTGGGCCGTGCAGGTAATCCAGTCTGGCAGTGTGCCACGGGTTCGACTCCCGATCCCGACGGCCTTTACTGCATGTCACTCCCCTATCTCTCTCCCCATTTCCTGTCAGCCTACTGTCTTTCCCTCTATAAAAAGATAAATGGCCACTCAAGCTGGCCATTCATTGACAATGGCATTCAATGTTTGTGTTTACACAAACACTCAAAGCTGGACATAGGAGGGGCTAGCTAGCGCCTCTCAAAAGAGGCAATTACAAAGCTTGGCTAAAATAATGTCACAGGAGTGAAAAAAACAACTCACCAAGGTTGGATATTCACACAAACGGTCTTAGCTAATCGAGATCTGTGCACAATCAGACTGGGTTTATGTAATCATATAACTATTGTTTTTGTTGATATATAGGTGGCATTATACCTGCCCTACATGCCTAAAATGTGCCTTTATAAGTTAAGTGTATTGCACGGCTAGACCATTTGCTGCATCTCTCTTCCTGTCTATCTCCACTGACTATCAAATCAAGTCTCAGGAAAAAAGAAAAAAATATATAGAGAGATTTTGTTTTTTTCCCCGTTGCTATTGAAGTATCTTCTCCTTTTTCGATGTAAAACGGTTACCGTGTTGCTGATCTTTGTGAGTCAGAAGGGTGGGACCAGAATGCAAGAGCAAAATATAAACAATTTAATATATAAACAAAGGCAAAAATTCATAATCATAACAAACATTAAGTGGACTGTGGGGGTGCCTGGATGGGAGGGACAGAGAGAGTTAGTGAAAGAGATACATAGAGAGAAGGGTAATACATGTCCAGTAATAAAGGTCTAAATGATGGAGAACATGGATAAAGGAGGCCGATGAGGGGGCTGGTTTTTGGGTTTTTTGAGGTACTTTGGGGTGCTTTTGAGAACTTTTGGATACTTTTGGTTTGTGTTTAGCTTTGGATGTCTTGGGTTGAGTATGTTTGTGTTCTTTTGGGGATTTCTTTGTACTTTTGTGTTGTTTTGCTTTCTTTTTGGTAATTGTGGGTTTATTTTTGGTACTTTTGGGTTGTTTTGCTTTCTTTGGGGTACTCTTGGGGTGTTTTGCTTTCTTTTTGGTAATTATGGGTTTCTTTTGGGTACTTTTGGGGTGTTTTGCTTTCTTTGGGGTACTCTTGGGGTGTTTTGCTTTCTTTGGGGTACTTTTGTGTTGTTTTGCTTTCTTTGGGGTACTCTTGGGGTGTTTTGCTTTCTTTTGGATACTCTTGGGGTGTTTTGCTTTCTTTGGGGTACTCTTGGGGTGTTTTGCTTTCCTTGGGGTACTCTTGGGGTGTTTTGCTTTCTTTGGGGTACTCTTGGGGTGTTTTGCTTTCTTTGGGGTACTCTTGGGGTGTTTTGCTTTCTTTGGGGTACTCTTGGGGTGTTTAGCTTTCCTTGGGGTACTCTGGGGGTGTTTTGCTTTCTTTGGGGTACTCTTGGGGTGTTTTGCTTTCTTTGGGGTACTCTTGGGGTGTTTAGCTTTCCTTGGGGTACCCTGGGGGTGTTTTGCTTTCTTTGGGGTACTCTTGGGGTGTTTAGCTTTCCTTGGGGTACCCTGGGGGTGTTTTGCTTTCTTTGGGGTACTCTTGGGGTGTTTTGCTGTCTTTGGGGTACTCTTGGGGTGTTTTGCTTTCTTTGGGGTACTCTTGGGGTGTTTTGCTGTCTTTGGGGTACTTTTGGGTTGTTTCGCTTTCTTTGGGGTACTCTTGGAGTGTTTTGCTTTCTTTGGGGTACTCTTGGGGTGTTTTGCTGTCTTTGGGGTACTCTTGGGTTGTTTTGCTTTCTTTGGGGTACTCTTGGGGTGTTTTGCTTTCTTTGGGGTACTCTTGGGGTGTTTTGCTTTCTTTGGGGTACTGTTGGGTTGTTTTGCTTTCTTTGTAGGTTGTTTTGCTTTCTTTGGAGTAATTTGGGGTTGTGTTGCTTTCTTTGGGGTAATTTGGGGTTGTTTTGCTTTCTTTGGGGTAATTTGGGGTTGTTTTGCATTCTTTGGGGTAATTTGGGGTTGTGTTGCTTTCTTTTGCGTAATTTGGGGTTGTTTTGCTTTCTTTGGGGTAATTTGGGGTTGTGTTGCTTTCTTTGGGGTAATTTGGGGTTGTGTTGCTTTCTTTGGGGTAATTTGGGGTTGTTTTGCTTTCTTTGGGGTAATTTGAGGTTGTTTAGCTTTCTTTGGGGTAATTTGGGGTTGTGTTGCTGTCTTTGGGGTAATTTGGGGTTGTTTTGCTTTCTTTGGGGTAATTTGGGGTTGTTTTGCTTTCTTTGGGGTAATTTGGGGTTGTGTTGCTTTCTTTGGGGTAATTTGGGGTTGTGTTGTTTTCTTTGGGATAATTTGGGGTTGTGTTGCTTTCTTTGGGGTAATTTGGGGTTGTTTTGCTTTCTTTGGGGTAATTTTGGGTTGTGTTGCTTTCTTTGGGGTAATTTGGGGTTGTTTTGCTTTCTTTGGGGTAATTTGGGGTTGTGTTGCTTTCTTTGGGGTAATTTGGAGTTGTGTTGCTTTCTTTGGGGTAATTTGGGGTTGTTTTGCTTTCTTTGGGGTAATTTGGGGTTGTTTAGCTTTCTTTGGGGTAATTTGGGGTTGTGTTGCTTTCTTTGGGGTAATTTGGGGTTGTTTTGCTTTCTTTGGGGTAATTTGGGGTTGTTTTGCTTTCTTTGGGGTAATTTGGGGTTGTGTTGCTTTCTTTGGGGTAATTTGGGGTTGTGTTGCTTTTTTTGGGGTAATTTGGGGTTGTGTTGCTTTCTTTGGGGTAATTTGGGGTTGTTTTTCTTTATTTGGGGTAATTTGGGGTTGTTTTGCTTTCTTTTGGGTAATTTGGGGTTGTTTAGCTGTCTTTGGGGTAATTTGGGGTTGTGTTGCTTTCTTTGGGGTAATTTGGGGTTGTGTTGCTTTCTTTGGGGTAATTTGGGGTTGTTTTGCTTTCTTTGGGGTAATTTGGGGTTGTGTTGCTTTCTTTGGGGTAATTTGGGGTTGTTTTGCTTTCTTTGGGGTAATTTGGGGTTGTTTTGGTAGCTTTGGTGTGCTTTTGAGTATTTTTGAGTTGGTTTTAGTTTTGGGTATCTTGTTGTGGGTAATTGTGGGTAGTTTTGGGTTGTTTTCAGCCTTTACAGCCTTTACAGTCTTAGGGAGGTCTTCACCCTTTACAGCCTTAGGGTGGTCTTCAGCCTTTACAGTCTTAGGGAGGTCTTCAGCTTTAATTGATTTAGGGAGGTCTTCAGCCTTTACAGTCTTAGGGAGGTCTTCACCCTTTACAGCCTTAGGGTGGTCTTCAGCCTTTACAGTCTTAGGGAGGTCTTCATCCTTTACAGTTTTAGGGAGGTCTTCAGCCTTTACAGTCTTAGGGAGGTCTTCAGCCTTTACAGTCTTAGGGAGGTCTTCAGCCTTTACAGTCTTAGGGAGGTCTTCAGCTTGCATCGATTTAGGGAGGTCTTCATTCCTGATAGGCTTCGGGAGGTCTTCAACCTTATTACCCATATGGATGTCTTCAGCCAAGGCAGTTTTAGGGAGGTCTTCTGCCTGCTTGTCATTAGCTACAGCAGCATAATAATAAGAAAGTTTTCTAGGGTCAGTTTACAGTGTAGATTAATAATGAATATGATTACCTGTAAAGAGTACCGGTATGTTGCTTTATAAATATTGTCAAACTTAAAGATATGTGTACATTCATTGTCATCATGAACCAGTTTCCGTCACAAAATATTGACTTAATATTCAAGATTTGTATCTATTACATCAAAATTATTTTGTTTGGTCTCCTAACAAAAAATATTAAAGATTAACAAATATGTAATTGTTAAGAAAAACAATTTTGCAATATATATAATATACTGTAATCATCGCACACTTTGAGTTGCCTTTGTAAGACAGCAGTCTGACAAGACTAGAAGAGACAGTGAAATGGTATGACATGATGTCACATCAAATTAATCTTATGAAATTGGTTACCTGACTTGTTTAGTTTTGCATTTTGCACTTCTGGTGCATTAATAGTGGCCAACAGAGCAAAAAGCAGGAGCACAATAAGGTTCTTCATTTTCTGCAAGAATGTAAAACAATGTTAGAAAAGCTGTCAGTAGTTATCAGACTCTGTATGCCATTGGTCTTCAAGAGAGGGTTTAAAAGAATAAAAGTGCACAACAGCATTGCTCCTCAGTGTTTCATTTACTTAAAACACAGACATTACAGGGTACACAACATTTCGTCCACAGTTGGCCTTCATCAGAGTATAGGGTCCTCAGAGTTACTACTGCTTTGAAAGCCTCTTAATAATGGAAGGCTTTCAAATAAATAATAATAAAATAGTAATATGCAACACAAGTTTGTACAATAGTGGCTATATAGGTTCCTTCGTCTTTATCTGCTAAGGGGTCCTTGGCCTGAATGACTTTGAATACTCCTGCTGTCATTGGGTCTTCTACAGTGTACATGGCCAACAATAATTATAAGAACATTGATGTAATTTTCACAAGCAGTCGTTTCATGCATACTATAGCAAGTACAACAACTAGTAAGGATTGATCTCACCTTTAGTAGTTTGGGGAAATCCTTGGTGAGAATAACCTTGTAAGTGATGTCTTCAACATAACTCAACTAGTCTGAGTCTCACGTGTATCTGACCTATAGTTACTGCGCAGTATACTGTATGTATGGTTTACTCACTCTGCTGTTTAACAAAGGTGTTTAATGACGAAAGGCTTGCAAATAGCCCTGAGCGATGTTCAGGGCTATTATTTGACACTGAACTGCTCATCTGAGTTGAAACACAGGTTATTACATAAAGTTTCCTCTTCACTGTCTTCTTTCAGACACATCAATGTGAGTGAGATTCCAATGAAAACTGGGGTAAAAAAAGAGCTGTTGGTTAGGGTTAGAACAGCTGTTGGTACCTGTTGGTAACAGGATTGAACCTATACAGTATTTAGTTGAGGTAATTACATAATCCAACAGAGAAAGGGTCATGTTTGTGTAGTTTTGCAACCCATGTTTTCACCCTGTGTCAATTATCTAATGTAATCTTGGGCCATGTGACACCCCAGAATGGTTTTATTTGACATGTGGCCATGTGACAGCCTAGACTGGTTTAATTTGCACAAGGCAGAGGCAATGCAACCATCTCAATATACTGTAGGCCTCCAAACATGATAACAAACTTGTCTTCGACATACCACACTTTTCAGGCCAATGATATGTGGCTACCTGACCTGGGTTCAGGAGAGTCACAATATGTTCTTGATCTTGTCCATCACGTGCTTTAAGGCCCTGTCGCTTGGATGAGATTAGTGGAACAGCCCCTAAATGGCCTGTTAGAGTGGGATCCTATGGGGAGACATGGACACCCTCAGATACCCATACCCGTATGAGTTAAACACTCACAGTTCATGCAATTCCTGCAGTTTAGCTGAAAGGACAGAATGGAGAGGGTTGTTTCTGTATCCATATAAAGGAATTTCTGTATAATTGAGTGCCAGCATATCCAAACATAATATAACCATATAGCCTGGAGAGTTTCTATCTCAGTATACAGTACAGTTTGTTCTGTATTTTCAACATAGTGTACAGTACCTTACCTGGGGGTATCTTGTGGATCCGCCAGAGTACACAGACCACATGACTGGAGCTTGAATCCGACTCCTGCTGTCATCTCTCTGTCACAGTCACAGACTTTTGTCATTCATAGTCTAGGTCTTGTATTTCTATGTATTGTTCCCTGGTCTAGTTTTCAAGGTTCTATGTTTGTTTGCTCCAGCTGTGTCTCATTTTGTAATCAACCCTCATGTGTATATCAGTTTTGTTCCCCAGTCAGTATCCTGTCACCTGTTTCAGTTGTTCATGTTCACCTGTCTTTTGAACACTACCATGGCTGGCTGTCCTACGTTTGGGTTCTTACCTCACCTACATGTGAAAAAATCCCCAGATCCCTAAAAAAAAGAAAAACCTTAAGGTGAGACACAGGTGAATAGGGAAAAAAGGTTAACTAATAGCTATCACAATGATCTCCAGTTGATTACTTGAAGACTAAGAATTTTTGTATTACAAGTTTTCTGAAATGATATGTTTAAATATGCAAATTAGGGATTATATGCACTCATTTGCATAAATTTTGGGACGATAAATCTGAAGATCGGATAAAGCCAGGTTCAAAATTTGTTTAATTTTGTTGACAAATTAGAGACAAAGGAAATTAGGGGATTTTAGATAACTCCATAAATCAGAAAATACTGTCAATAGACATAAAAAAACCAATTTTCGCCATGTTTTTAGGAATAAAATGTGATGTAAATCAGGCTATGAATGATATATCAACAAACCCTTCTGTAAATTCCTGAGGGAGGGCAGAATCCAAAATAGCCGGCCGGCCCGCCGACCGCTTCGATAGGCCGGCCGGTCCGTGGAAAGGCTGGCCGGATAATTTACAGGATAAATAACAAACCCGTCTTGATCACATGACTATGGAGAGAATTGTGTACCGATTTGCGTGAAATTTGGATAAAATCTGAAGGAGTAATATTAGAAAATGTGTTTTACATATGTCTGTCTCCTGGTGGCGCTATAAAGAGCAGATGTGAAAAATTCCAGGAAAAGGTTTTTCCTTGGCCTCTAGGGAGTGTGCATACAAAGTTTTACACAGATCCGTGCAGTTAGAGGTAAAAACACAAATTGGCCAGTTATAGCGCCACCATGAGGCCGAGTTGAAAATGTTCCAGTGGCATTTCTTCCTCTGCCTAGTGGGAATGTGCGTGCACAATCACACGATGTGTTCATGGTAAATGGTAAATGGTCCATTGTATAGTGCCTTTATCCAAGGCGCTTTACATAGATTGTGCATTACATTCACCCATTCACACAGATGGCGGCGGAAACCATGCAAGGCACCAACCAGCACATCAGGAGCAATTAGGGGTTCAGTGTCTTGCTCAAGGACACTTCGACATTAACTCTGGGGGAGCCCGGGTTCGAACTGGGACCTTGTGGTTACCATCCAGCCACTCTACCCCTGAGCCACCCCTGAATGGCTTAGGGTCGACGACAGAGTACAGCATCTTGCAATGGGTCTGGTCCACAAGATTCGATACACCACCAAGATACCCATGTACCTGTCTAGATACTTCCTTAATGTTAACGAAGTCCACACCCACAACACCAGAGGGAGTGCAACGAACCATGTACAACCCAGATTCGGCACAAACAAGGGACTAAATTATTTTCGCTCCTATGCCACCAAAATGTGGAACGCCCTACCAACTGTCATTAAGACATGCGAATCCCTTGACTCCTTCAAAACCGCTCTCAAAGGGCACCTACGGATGGCTGCAATTCGAAACTGGCCCCCGTAAAATCTGAATCCCCCCCCACCGCCCCCCCCCCCTTTTTCCCCTCACTGTATATATTTCTTTTCCCTTTTTACCTCCTTTATGATGAATTCCTGTTCTGTCTATAGAAGTGTCTATTTGTACGTCTCTAAATGTTTTGATGATTTGAACATGGTGGACCCTATTGGAAACAAGTGTAATGCTTAATTGGGTCGTCCACTCACAGTTAACAGCCTTTGTATTGAGTTTGTGCTTGAAATGTACTGTAATTCTGCAAACTGTTAATAAATTCTTCAATCAATCAATCAATCAAAACCGCCGTTCATGATTTGCAGCATTTTGTTTGAAACCGTGCACTCCTGCGAACTTTGGTAGCCAATCTTAGCCAATCAGGATGGAGTCATAATTTGAAAGACCCGTTTCGTTGAATGGCTCTAGAGAGACTGTGTACCAATTAGTGTGATGTTTGGACAAAATCTGTAGGTGTACTGACCAAATTGTTTTTTGTACAAAGCGGCCTCCTGGTGGCCAATTTGAAAACCTTGGGGCAGAGTTTCAGCTGTGGCATTCAGGGGTGTGTGCAGAGTTTGGAGATTAGCTGTCCACAGACGGACGGACGGACGGACACACACACACACACGGACGGACGGACGGAGTGCAAAACATACTCTCTCCCCATGCCTTCGGCCTGGTGGAGACAACAAACTGGAAGGTTTGGTGTATGAGAGTGCAACTGAAGTGGAGTTTCTTTGTCCCAGGTATGAGGAAAACTCATTTTGAGAAAACGGCCCCAGGGCCAGATCAATGACGGATATTTGTCTAACACCTTGCTGCTCCACTATTGGCTCCACTTGGACCTATCTGTGGATTATATCCAGTCTATGATTATACCAGGAACACTGGGACAGTCATGACTTGCACTTTTTATTGTCTAGCTTCCTCCTGCAGATTATACCAGTGTCAGTTACTTTATGTGGACTAGAGGTTGACACTGACAGACACGCAACACTTCGCACATCAATCTCACACCTTAAAGATGGTGTGCATGCCGTGAATTTTACAGTATTTGTTAAAACCCACCAGTTCATTAAGTATGCCTGGTTTGCCTGGTGGGTGGTGATGGTTGGTGATCCACATGAACAGTTTTTTTTCATCGTCATGTTTGACGTTTTGTAATAATCAAAATCTGAAATGTAACTAGTAGGCCTATACCCATACGTACAGTAATGCTGCATTCTGGCAGCTATAAAAAGATACAGGCTACCATTCTTTTTCAATGGAAGCCAGTGAGTGACATAAAGATATACAAAGATACATCCAACGTAACGTTTATAGCTGCTACAAAAACTACAAAGCTGCAAAAAAGTTGAACTGCATGGTTTCAACTTTAGCTACAAAGCTACGAACTTGCTATAGCTTTGTGTCTTTGCTATCCTTTGTATCTGTCAGTGTGAACTGTGAACACAGCATCCCTGCTTTAGATGGCTCCATCTTTACCTTTACATGGTAGCGAAGGCTTCATTCCCTTTAGACCAGGGGTGGGCAACTTTGACGATGGAGAGGGCCACTATATTTCCACACTCACTCCCTAGGGCCATATATTACTGTCGTAGCAAAAATAGCCGATCTACAAGCTCAAAACGCGTCGCGCTGCGACGCGTTTTGAGCTTGTAGATCGGCTATTTTTGCTATATTCGAATTGAAATCTTGCATTATTTTTTGTTATTTTTGAATTGGAATCCTGAAAATTAACATTTTTATGTAATTTCAAATGCCTTTAATTATACGTGTGTTGAGCATTGGGCTACTAATTTAGACTGCAGTAATTAAAGCGGGTCATGTTTGCATGTTGTGGAATTGTAAACAGCTGAAACCAATATTATATCAGTATTCTGACAATAACCTGTGGGCCGCATTAAGTGAAGGTGGGGGCCGCATGTGGCCCCCGGGCCGCCAGTTGCCCACCCCTGCTTTAGACAGACTGATGTTTTGATCTTTATCAAACAGTAATCCATAGAACAAGAAACAGGTGATTCCAATAATCATCAACAAGCATTAACCAATTAGAAATCAGGGCTTGGCTAATAGACAATTGATAAATATTTTAAACACTGCAAATAGCAATCTGCATGTAACATTACATTACATAGTATGTAATAGTAGTAGTAGCTAGTAGTATATGCAACTGACCTAAACTAGATTCTATTAACTTGCAGTGGCTTTTGTGAGAATATTCAACAAATCCTTCTACATCTGGTTCTCAATGCATGTGCCATTATATGTTATTTTGTAATTAGACCTTTCCAGCATGTTCACCTAAAAAACAGACAAGCTACACAACAGGGTGCATTATATGGCTTTTATTTGAGGGTCACAAATTATGAAGAAACATCCTTGAAGCCTCTGTGCGCCTTTTAACAATCCTCATGCATTATTAAAAACAATGGTGAGGAGATGATAATCTGGGCGTTACTCTGGAGCTGTGGAAGAAGCACAGAAAGACATGAATACCAAAACCAATGGCAAATAATTTACTCACATGTTTTTGTCAATGATTCACCAGTTGTTATTGGTGTTATTCAAGAGTGCATGTAGTTATATTCTTTGCCCTTGCGCATATTATTACAAAATATTATTTGATATTGTTTTCTGTTTGAGTAAAAAATGCACTCAACTGATAAATCATACTACAAAGCTTTTTATGTCTATGCCTGTTTATGACCTCAATTATATCCTAAAAACCTGAACTTTGAACATTCAGTGGATTTTATGTGGTCTGGAGCTTTCTCTGGGGTTTGGAAGCCTTTTGAGCTGCAATGAAAACAGGCAAAACAGTGAAAACAGTGACATCTGCTGGCAAATCCCATTGACATAATGGAATTTGCAGGCTGTGACATCACAAACAGCAGGAAAAGCAGAGCACTTGTTTGAGCCAGAAAACCCCAGACCACAGAAAATCTACTGAATGTTAAAAGTTCAGGTTTTTTGGATGCAATTGAGCACAGAAAACCTAAAAAGAAAAATTACATGTTACAAGCCCTTTAACAATACAATGTTTTTAATGTGTACAATACAGTACCTTTGACCAACAACTTTTCTTCTCTGTTTATGGGCCTATGCGGAATCCTCAGCCTTTTCACCCTCTTCCAAATCCTCAGCTGTTTCACCCTCTTCCAAATCCTCAGCCATTTCACCCTCTTCTGAATCCTCAGCCGTTTCATCCTCCTCTGAATCCTCAGCTGTTTCATCCTCCTCTGAATCCTCGGCCATTTCATCCTCCTCTGAATCCTCGGCCATTTCATCTTCTCCCAAATCCTCAGACATATCATCCTCTCCCAAATCCTCAGACATATCATCCTCTGCCATGTCATCCTCCTCCGCATCCTCTGACATGTCATCCTCCTCATCCTCTGCCATGTCATCCTCCTCATCCTCTGCCATGTCATCCTCATCCTCATCCTCAGCCTCTTCTGTCTCAGGGACATCTTCGGTCTCTTCTGTCTCAGGGACGTCTTCGGTCTCTTCTGCCTCAGGGACGTCTTCGATCTCTTCTGCCTCAGGGAAGTCTTCGGCCTCTTCTGCCTCAGAGACATCTTCGGTCTCTTCTGCCTCAGGGACATCTTCGGTCTCTTCTGCCTCAGAGACATCTTCGGTCTCTTCTGCCTCAGGGACATCTTCGGTCTCTTCTGCCTCAGAAACATCTTCGGTCTCTTCTGCCTCAGAAACATCTTCGGTCTCTTCTGCCTCAGGGACATCTTCAACCTTTACAGGCTTGGGGACATCTTCAACCTTTACAGGTGTGGGGACATCTTCAACCTTTACAGGCTTGGGGACATCTTCAACCTTTACAGGTGTGGGGACATCTTCAACCTTTACAGGCTTGGGGACATCTTCAACCTTTACAGGTGTGGGGACATCTTCAACCTTTACAGGCTTGGGGACATCTTCAACTTTGACAGGCTTGGGGACATCTTCAACCTTTACAGGCTTGGGGACATCTTCAACCTTTACAGGCTTGGGGACATCTTCAACCTTTACAGGCTTGGGGACATCTTCAACCTTTACAGGCTTGGGGACATCTTCAACTTTGACAGGCTTGGGGACATCTTCAACCTTTACAGGTGTAGGGACATCTTCAACCTTTACAGGTTTAGGGAGGTCTGCCTGCTTGTCATTAGCTACAGCAGGATAAAAAGAAACAGTTTTGTACCATCAGTTTACAGGGTAGACATATTTAGATTTAGTTCTTGTTGGCGCAAATAGTCAAACCTATCAACATGAAATGTCAGCCATAAAATATTGTGCTACTGTTTCAGCTTTCAAACACATCAGTCAATATACAAGATTTGTATTTGGTATACATTATATCTCATATTCTTCGAGCCACACATATAGGGTATTTGGGGGTGGGGCCAAGTCCGCCGTTGTATTGGGGTTGTGGGGTGTGAAATTTGGTAGTATAGTTTTTTTTATTGGCCTAAAATATTGTCTACTGTATATACATACATTCATGAATCCACTTGCTGACGTACCGGCTGTCGGTATTGAGCTATGGCCGTTTTTAGCCCAAGGTGTGTTTTTTGTGAAAAACTAATGCTTGAAATGGATTCAGAATCATGAAAACCCCCTAGTTTGACATACATAAAGCATAATGAAATTTAGAAAATCTTGCCTTATATAGGATGTTAATGGTATGGTCACATATAAACCCCTATTAAAAAGATTGCTCAATACTGACAGCCGGTCAGCAAGTGGATCCATGAATGTATGTATATAGACAATATTTTAGGCCAATAAAAAAGACTATGAATTTCCCACTTTAAACAAAAGAAGCCTGTTGACTGCCAGACTAAAACAACAGGTATCAGCATTGAGTTTGTAAGATGCATTGTATACAGCAGTGGTTTTCAACGAGTGGTCCGGGGACCACCAGTGGTCATTCCAGGTGGTCCCCAGCCAATTGATTGACAGTTTCTTATTAGACCTTATTAGATCTTTAACTCTTGAGAGTTAAATTATTGTTAAACATCTGCATCACTTAAGAATAATTATTTTGATCAACGTTTGCCTGTTATATCTCCTATCGTACCAACATTCACTTTTCAGTGGTCCGTGGCTCAAAAGCAGAATAAATAATGGGCCTTGATATGAAAAAGATTGAAAACCACTGGTATACAGTAATAAAATAAATGTCTATCCTTGCACAAAATTATGGTTAAATATATAGTGCAGTGTGCAGTGGTGCAGTGACCTGCAACATGACAGACATGAAAAAGATGTACACATTAGGCCTACATAAAAATAAAAATAATTCAAGTTCCCGAGCCACAAAAAAGGTGCCGAATCCACACAAGAAGCACCTTTGTTTGCAAGTCCACCACACACATTGTACCAACAACAATGAAAAGATTGGATGAATAAACTAAAGAAAGTAGTATTAAAAATAGCAAAATATACTGCAATTAATGCACACGTTGATTTGCAAGGTTTGTACGATGCTTTGTAATTTTGTGAATGTGTCAAATCTTTATCCTTAAATGTTAATGCAAGGCATTAAGGAGGTGACACATGACAAGAATTGAAATGTTATCTTATGAAACTGCATGGTTACCTGTCTTATCTTCAGCTTTCACATTTTGCAGTGCTGCGCCATTAATAATAGCCACCAGAGCAAAAAGCAGGAACACAATTTGGGTCTTCATTTTCTGCAAGAATGTAAAGGGATGTAAAAAAAAAAAAGCTGTCAGTGTACATGGCCAACAATTATTATAAAGTCTATTCATGTAATTCTCATAAGCAGTAATTGCATTATAGCGAGTATTGAGCTCACCTTTAGTAGTTTTCGGAAGTCCTTGGCGGTGAGAAGAACCTTGAAGTGATGTCTTCAATATGCGAAGAAACTAGTGTGTGAAGTATATCAGACCCATCACTGGAATATATACTCACCCCACTGTTTGACAAATACAAAAGAGTTGCAAATAGCCTTGAGCCATTACAACGTATACTCTGTTTAATCTCTGTTTACATAATTTCTGTGTAACACTAGGGTCCATGTAATTCAGGACACCTGCTGCTCCACTATTGGCTGATCAATGACTGATATTTGTCTGACACCTTTTGCTCCACGATTGGCTGAGCTCGGATCGTCAGATCATTAATGTGTCATTCATTACAATAATAAGGTGAATAGATGAGAATTATCCCTGGAACAAACAGCCAGGGGCAGGGATTATGTTTTTGCTCCTGTACGTCTACGTGTCTGTCTTTGAGCAGCTAATCTGTGTGAAACTTTGAATGCACACTTCCAGTAGGCCAAGGAAGAACCTCCATTCCAAATCAGCCCCATGTTGGCACAATGACAGACCGCTTCACAATTTGGCCAATAACCGTTGAAGGTGGTAGTCCTACAAAAAAATAAAAAATAAAAAAACGTTCAAACTGATCTATCGTAAAATCGTAAATTCTGACATGTTGTTTGTCAAGTTGGCCACTCCATCATATTCTGTTGGTCAACACATATAGAACTTTGGGCCCAGACCGTGTTCCATATAGGTCATATTTTGTCATCTTGCCCTTTTATCATCATTTTACTCTTAGCCTACTGCCTGTTTACTCCGGGTTGTTCTCCTTATCCTATTTATGTCATGTCACCATCCACGTGCCTAATCATCTCAGCCCTTTATTATCCTTTATATTATTTTGTCATACTTATATTATGGATTTCCTGACGCCACATTCAGATTTAATATCTTATATCTTGTTGACTCCTTATTCGGTCTCCATACTGTCTGTCCCCAGTCAAGTTAACTCGCATACTGAGAGGCCTATTTTTATTTGAGACTACATGTATTTGACCTTGGTGCCTAGTGAGAAAGTAGATAGGAGTATTTCTCTCTGTCGAAAGTTTACAGCTAGCAGGGAAATAATGTTATCTTCAGGTTGCCATAGCAACGCCAGCCTCTGTGCTTTCCCGGTCTATGGCCCTCAATGACGGAACCAAGGAAGATGTCACGATACCAGTCTCATCATCCATGTGCTGGTCCAATGAGCGCTCGACAACCAGCGCCACCGTGGGATATTGCGGAAATGAACTATCTATTGAGCCAATGAACGTTTATCAACAACTGACGTGATCTACAGTATAAGCCAGGAAGATACTGTGAAAGGTTCAGTTCGGATCCATATTGGGACAATTGAATACTCTAAATTATATTGCTGTATTGTACTATGATTATTATTATCTGAACCATGTAGCACATTCTCTATGTAAATTGACTTTATTACCTACTAAGAATTACAGTTAAAACCTGAAACTCCTCTCAGAACTTTATTTCGTCTGTCTCCAAATTCGTTTTAAGGTATCTTTCTATTTTTTATGGTACCGTGACTGTCATTCAAGATTTAAAGGGCATTTAAAGGGTAAATACAGCACGGTATTTGGTCTCCCTGCTGGGTTATTGAAGGTATATATTTACAGTCCTTTCTAATTAGCATTACAAAATAGATATAATTTATTTTTATCCATTATTCCTGGTGTCCTGACCACTGCACCCCACCATGACTGACACAGTCCTGGGTAAGCATGCAGCCAGGCCTGGTGAAGGAGGTGAAGGAGCACAATAGTCTAGACATTAATTGTCTCCACCAGGCCGAAGGCATGGGGAGAGAGTATGTTTTGCACCGTCCTTCCGTCCTTCCTTCCGTCCGTCTGTGAACAGCTAATCTCCGGCACCGTTAACCCGGTCGATGCCAAACTTTGCACACACACTCCCTGGATGCCAACGATGAACCTCTGCCCCACATTTTCCAGAACGGCCTGTTATAGCGCCACCATGAGGCAGCTTTTCACATTTCTTTTACCTAAAACTGCACCGATCTGCGTGAAACGTTGCATGCACACTCCCTAGAGGCCAAGGACAAACCTTTTACCTGCATTTTCCGCATCTGCCTTTTATAGCGCCACCAGGAGGCCGACTTTTGTAAAACACATTTTTTGATATTACTCCTCCAGATTCTGTCCAAAAATCTCACAAATAGTTACACAGTATCTCTATGGTCATGTGCTCAAGTCGGATCTGTCTGATATTTCATATTCCATCCTAATTGCCTATAATTGGCTTTCACAGTTTGCAAGATTGCCCCGTTTTGAACAATAGCCTCAAATCATGAACGCAGCATGCAATTTACGTGAAATCTTTCACACATTTTCTTACTAGGCTGAGGAATATATCGCACCCTTTTCACATTGGCCTGTTATAGCGCCACCAACAGGTTGATTTTTGTAACACACATTTTTGGAACAAAATGCCTCAAATCGGTACACATGATCTCTGTAGTCATGTGATCAAGACGAGTCTGTTGGATTTCTCAGATTGTACACTGATTGGCTAAGATTGCCTTCCAAAGTTTTCAGGAGTGGCCCGTTTTGTACAAAATGCTGCACATGTCCTGCTCATCCAGAATTCTATCCTCAGAGATGCTATGAGTGATCTGGCTCTGCATTTCCTCAACAAAATGAAGGAAAAGAAATCCTCCTAAACATTTTGCCAAACATCACACACACTCCTATCCTCCTGGTGGAGACCTGTGCCCGGAAGGGCACTTTTTCTAGTTATCATATATTTTTTTTACCTTCAGTCGTTCAGTGCAAGTTTGTAATACACATACAATACACTCTCACCCTGTGGTATTCAGCACAATGGGGTGCATATAGCATACGTAGCTTAGACATACAGTACAGTCCGACAGGCATTAGTCCGACAACACCGTCGCTCCCGACATGCGTGGCCGGTTACAACTAACCTGTGGCCGGGTTAAAACTCTGTGGTTCCCAACATGCATGGCAGATTAAAACTAACCTGTGGCAGGTTCAAACTCTGTGGTTCCCAACATGCATGGCAGATTACAACTAACCTGTGGCAGGTTCAAACTCTGTGGTTCCCAACATGCATGGCAGATTACAACTAACCTGTGGCAGGTTCAAACTCTGTGGTTCCCAACATGCATGGCAGATTACAACTAACCTGTGGCAGGTTCAAACTCTGTGGTTCCCAACATGCATGGCAGATTAAAACTAACCTGTGGCAGGTTCAAACTCTGTGGTTCCCAACATGCATGGCAGGTTAAAACTAACCTGTGGCAGGTTCAAACTCTGTGGTTCCCAACATGCATGGCAGGTTAAAACTAACCCGTGGCAGGTTAAAACTAACCTGTGGCTTCCTGTGAGGTTAGGTTTAGGGTTGGCATACAAGATAACCTTTTTGCTGCATTGAGTTAGGTCAGTTAACAGAGCACATTGAGGAAACAGATTCCTGAAGCGGGAATCAAACTCATACTATATACCTATATCTACATTCCTATCATATTGATCCCTTTTGTTGTTGATACTCAGTTGATACTCAGTCAGTAGACATGACTCAGTCAGTATACATGACTAGAAAAGTGCGTTCCTCAGTGAAGACCTCTGCCAGGAGGTCTGTCTATGGCTGCCAGTGCCTATGACTGTGTTCAGTCATGGTGCGCAGCCATGATGATTACTATATTTACCCAGGGTATCTGGGCTAAGCTCAAGAACTTGTTTCCAGCCAGGCCCTGCTCATAGAACACATTTCATCGTAGTGGTTCAATGCCTTGTTCAAGGGCACTTCAGCGGTGGTAATTTTAACGTGTCGGACCGCTGATTCGAACTGGCGACCTTCCGGTATCAAGACCGCTCAGCTATCCGTTCGGCCACCGCTGCCATCACAATGGGAAGTGTTTTTGTGGCACCCCTATGGGCACATGTGAATGCGGTTTATCAAACACGGTTTATCGCGGAATATCAAAACCTTGTTCCATGGTCATTGTCACATGACTCACAAGACCATTTGCACATCATTTGGTAGCGGGGAAAGATCTATAGGCTAAAGGGTTTTTGCAACAAAAAATGACAGTCGGCGCCCTTTGAGTAAACGTCTGGGTTTCCGAGGCTACCTTTGAGTGGAAGTGAAATTGTTTAGAGACCACTTAACGTGTGAAATTAGGGGTATAGATCGCACACCACATTCATGATTTGTGAGTATTTGTGTGCATTTTGGACCAAAATGTGTTTAGAAGAAAACACAAAATGGTGAAAAATCTTGTCAGGCAGAAATAGGCATGGCCTATATGGGGAGTTACATCGTGATCCAAGGAATCCAGGGGGAAAAGGCTAAAATAGGCCAAACCATGAAGAGGGCTGATATACTAGTGCCCCCACAAGGCCCATAAAAAACTGGGGGTGGAGGTTCCTCATTTTGCCCTACTGGGAATGTGCCTGTAAAGTTTCATGTCCATCAGTGCCCAAGATGATTTTTTTCTCACAGACTCACAGGCAGACAGACAGACAAACGGACAGACAAACAGACAGACACACTTACACACTGACCCACGGGTAATTTTTTAACCTCAGAGTACACCAGAGTGATACAGAGTTGAAGTTTTAACATAATTCAGAACGATGAATTGCTCACTCACTTTATCAAAGTCAGTATGGCGACCCCTGGCCTATACACGCACACCTGTGCGTGTATAGGTCTTCTTTACTGTCTTCTATACTGTCTTCTATAATATTATAATGTTTACTGTTCTGTGTTCTACCATGTGAAGAGTTGCACTAGATACCCCTCTAGCCTTAGTAGACATTGACTTAAAAGCCTGTATTTATAACTGTCACAAATGCCTGTCTAACAATGTTTTTTTAATTTATTGTTTAATTGTATGTATGTTGTATGTAATTGTGTTTTTGTTGTTTTTCTATGGACCTTGAGTTTCATACTTATTGCAGTGCTGCTATGACAACTGAATATCCCTCGGGATCAATTAAAGTCTGTCTGTCTGTCTGCATGTAACTAATGTCTCACAGTATAACTGTAACTATCAATATCTCACACTTGAGCTCCCTCTGGATCAATTGAAGTCTGTCTGTCTGTCTGTAACTAATGTCTCACAGTATAACTAACTATCAATATCTCACACTTGAGCTCTAACTATCAATATCAAACTAAAATTGTAACTATCACAAATTCACAATCTCAAACTAGATAAGTCAGTGACGGCACAGCGTTATAGTAGTAGTTCATTCTTAATTGCCCGAGTTACTAGATTGAATTCAGATTTCACTCCTGTCAAGTCCCAGTCCTGTGTTACAAAAGCTTTCATCTCAAAACTAAACTAAACTTTACATATTTCATGATAGTTTGAAAATGTCAAACCCAGAAACCCTAAGGTTTATTGGTACAGCATGGGGGACATCTAATGTTTGTCTTACATCTGCAGGTCCACTATTGGCTGAGCTTAGAGCATCAACTGAGTTACGTGTCACCGAGAGATACAGCAGAATTATAATTGTATACTAGAAAAAGCAGTTCCTTGAGAAACTGCTCACATGCTATTTGTTTATATAAATAACAGGTTTAACATAATGTTATTGCGTGCGAGAGGAGAACTAGAAAAAGTGCCCCTCGGGGAAGGGCATTTCAAGTTGTGGCCTCCTGGTGGCGATGTGAAATAGGCCAATGTGAAAAGGGTGCCATTTCTTCTCACGCCTTGGATGGCAATTGGATGATTTGAGGCATTTTGTTCCAAAAATGTGTTTTGCAAAAATCCACCTCCACCAATGTGAAACGGGTGGGATATATTCCTTTAGTAGGAAAGTCTGTGAAAGATTTCACGTAAATTGCACGCTCATGATTTGAGACGTTTTGTTCAAAACGGGCCAATCCTGCAAACTTTGAAAGCCAATGTTAGCCAATTAGGATGGAATATAAAATATCGGACAGATCCGTCTTGAACACATGACTATAGAGATAGTGTGTAAAGATTTGTGGGATTTTTGGACAGAAACTGGAGGAGTAATATAAAAAAGTGTGTTTTTCAAAAGTCTGCCTCCTGGTGGCGCTATAACAGCCATTCTGGAAAATATGGTCCATATGCCAAATTCATCATTGGCATCCAGGGAGTGTGTGTTTGGCATCGACCAGGTTAACGGTGCCGGAGATTAGCTGTACACAGACAGACAGACGGACACACGGACTCACACACACACACGGACGGAGTGCAAAACATACTCTCTCCCCATACCTTCGGCCTGGTGGAGACAATGATGTAACTAGCAGAATTTGACTCTATAATTAACTATAATTAAATGTATTATTATACTCATTATACCGGTAAATTCCTTACTATACTCAAAAAGTATTCTGGTGATCTTCTTTTCCTTTCGGGTTTTCCCTTCAGGGGTCGCCACAGCGAATCATCTGCCTCCATTTCACCCTGTCCTCTTCCTCCTCTTCTCTCGCACCAACTAACTTCATGTCCTCTTTCACTACATCCATAAATCTTCTCTTTGGTCTTCCTCTAGGCCTCCTGCCTGGCAGTTCCAACATCAACATCCTTCTATATACTCACTATACTATCCCTCCTCTGTACGTGTCCAAACCATCTCAGTCTGGCCTCTCTGGCTTTATCTCCAAAACATCTGACATGTGCTGTCCCTCTGATGTACTCTGATGTTCCTGATCCTATCCATCCTTATTACTCCCAGAGAGAACCTCAACATTGTAGTCTCTGCTACCTCCAGCTCTGCTTCCTGTCTTTTCCTCATTGTGACTGAGGAACATAGCTGGTCTCACCTGGTTCTACACAGTGTTGTTAAATCTCCAGTGCTCCAGCTCCACCAAATAAAAAAAGGATTGTAGGCCTAGTGCTTGAGAAAGACAGTATTTTAGTTGATTCACATTCTTCATTATTATTATCTCTGTCGGGTAGGATGGCCGATTTCTGTGTGTGTGTGTGTGTGTGTGTGTGTGTGTGTGTGTGTGACGGAGAGTAATACAAAAATCACACCTGTGTGAAGTGAGGGGCGCTAATATATTAAAATAACTCATGTTGCTATGATTATGATGTAATGTTATGTAAAACAAACTGTGACAAAACTAACATTAAATTCTCTTTGTTGCATTTAATGTTTGTTTGTGACAAGATTACGTAAATTTTCCATTCATTGTCAATGGTGTTTTAAAAACAAACATTAAACCTGTATATAGCGCCCCTCAAAAATCACACCTGTGGGAAGTGAGGGCCGCTTATCCTTATACTGTACATCATCATACATCATCTCATGAACAACTGAATTTATGAGTTTGGTTAGCCGATTTGCTCGTCTACATATATGACGTATAATTTCTCCTTTCATTGTCAATGGCAAATATTGAGACGTGTGGGGACAAAAGCTATTTCATCAGCCCTTTGTCACTTATTGGTCTTATAGTATCTAGAGACAGACTGTTGACTGGCGTCAAAGAGGGCGCTGTATTTGAGGGGGCGCTAGCCCCTTCCATGTCCTGCTTTTGGTGCGGGTCCACAAACTTTGTCCTACACAAACATTGAATTCCCATTGACAATGAATGGATAATTTTTCATCATAGTGTCGATTTTACGTCATAGTCAAATTACGTCAAATTTTACGTCATAGTATAACACAAACATCGATGACGAAGGCGAGGACGCAAATTGTGATTGGCCAGAATGAGATGATGTATGATAATATACGATGATAAGAGCGCCTCTCACTTCACACTTTTTGATGATGGGTTCTCAGATTGCTTGTCTTATATAATGGACTTTAGGGCACTAAATGACAATGTGTCGACGTAAGATGCCGTGAAGCCGATATAATACAGTGGACGCCCTTCACTTCACACGAGTGTGATTTATTTTTTTATTTGTTTTCTTTCTTTTTGGCCAGTTTGGTGCACCACGAGCTTGGTGCCCCAGGCTGCAGTCCCTAAAGCCTGTACATTAGGCTGGGTCTGTCTGCAGAAGTTCAACACTGCATTAAATGTGATACTGACTTACAGTACAGGCCTGCAGCCACAAGAGGGAGACAGGCCTTAAACAGTAGTGGAAGAACACCAATCAATTGTTACAGTCCGGCAGCCGGGGTTGTGGGGTGGGAAATTTGGTATATATATATTTTTTTATTGGCCTAAAATATTGTCTATATACTTATATTCATGAATCCACTTGCTGACTGGCTGTCGGTATTGAGCAATGTTTTTATAGGGGTTTATATGTGACCATACCATTGACATTAATTACTAAAAACGTAGTTACTTTATGCAAGGCACCAACGTGCTCATCGGGAGCAATTAGGGTTCAGCGTAGAAGTTTTATCCCACCTCCGATCAAAGTCATACAAATCTGGTTAATTTGACCTGCAAGAGCACTCAAGTGCTGGATGAGTTCAATCAGAATTGTGTGTGTGTGTGTGTGTGTGTGTGTGTGTGTGTGTGTTTGTGTGTATGTCTGTCTGTCTGTCTGTCTGTCTGTCTGTGTGTGTGTGTGTGTGTGTGTGTGTGTGTGTGTGTGTGTGTGTGTGTGTGTGCGTGCGTGCGCGTGGTGAATGTGCGTGTGGGTGTGTGCAGGAGGTCAAAGGTGCAGTCAAAAGCAGAGCCATCGTGACACTGCAGTGACCTGGGGGCATTTACTTCAATTCCTGGACAATTCATGGTGTCAATGCAGGCTGCAGGCTGAGGATGGGTTTGCTGGCTTTAAAGACACTTGAGCGACACAGCCTTAATATCAGGTTAATCTCATGTGCTGAAATAACATACATCATGATGAATGCATGTTTATTTGTTTACTATGATAAATTGATAATCTGTATAGCCATCAACTCACGGTGCCTGTGATTGTCATGTATATGTTGTTATTTTGTTTTAAGAGTGGGTCAGTTCAGTCACCATAATGTTTAAACGCCATAATGCTTGATAGATTATAGACATATAGCTATACCTATGAACTGTGTCATTATGCAAATCTTAAACGTTGTGTCCTCAATATATTATTTTTGAATGGTGATACCCACTCCTATAGACAGCTATGTGTGTCCCTCCCTATAGAGTCCCTACACGCACACGCACACACACGTACAGTACAGTACAGTACAGTACAGTACAGTACAGTACAGTACAGTACAGTACAGTACAGTACAGTACAGTACAGTACAGTACAGTACAGTACAAAATAAGTTGAACTTAAAAGTGAAAACCGAACAGAAATGGTTCGTGACCATTTAAATGTCTAGAATTAATCAAATCAACATGCAATGTGCATGAGCTGTCATCCTCCGCCTGGTGCTGATGAGGCTGAGAAAAATAGACTAGCTGCTTGTTCATGCAGCTCAATGGTGTCGCTTGCCAAAAAGAACAGATCTACAAGCTAACGACACCTTGCTAGCTTGTACATCTGTTCACTGGCATGGGACACCATCGTATAGCCTATACTGCGGAGTATAAATCAGGTTTAAGGAGGGGGAGGCGGTAGCCTATCGATTGGACTGGAGGATGATCCAGTTCAAACTAGTTCTCAGCTTCAACATGCCACTGTGACAGTATAGCCTAAAGATTCTTCTTGAGTCAAGATTAGTTTTCACATCAACTTTTTAGGCTTGTGTACAGCTATAGCTTATTATAGGTTTATTCTTCATCTTTTTGTTTTGTTTTAAATCATGATAATAACAATAATAATAATACTATATTATTATTATCATCATGACGAGGTTTAGGCGACAACAATAATGTTTGTAGGGGTACTTTAGCTGTTTTAATAGCCTATACTATTTTTTTGTATTAATATTTCACAATTTGTTGAAAGGATAGCCCCTCAAGATGCAGCATCTCATTCTCGAGGAGGTTCCATTTGTATAATTGTAGTCATTATTATTATAGCCTAATCATTTATTTAATATGTTTTGCTATTTTTCTCATGCAACATTGAGTGATAGCCTATAGGCCTGTATACATACAATTATGAGTTCTTGAGAATAGTAGTAGCCTATGTAGCCTATTCTCTACACTTTAGGCTATATCAGAAGAAACCTAATATATAGGTGTTGCTGGGAGTTTCATCCGTCCCATAACAAAAGGACCGACCAGCACATGGATGTGATGCACATAATGTGATGACGTGCCGCGTGCGTAATGCTTCTAGGCTATAGCTCTATTGTCCCAGACATTACTCATATGGGTGCGACGCAAAATAGCAACAAAAGGGCACGAGGTTTTGTTTTATGCATGTGTGCAACACGGGCTACGTGGAATGATCACCAACCATATAATCTGAGAGGTGCCGAGCCCGTGACAAAGCGATGGAAAGTCAGGCTGAAATCACTGCAGTGCAGCAGAGCTGTCAGTCAGCAGACACACAACTCCGGCGATTAGGCTGTACAGTCAAGTCACACCGTTTGTTATACCCATATCAATCCATAAAACGTCACTTATTTTACTTATGCTACGTGTTGGATAGCAATGCATCCTTCTATGCAATAATACAAAAATAAATAAGGGGGTCCTTGGCTTCCTCATCGCAATGGACCGTGAAGATATACGGTAGGCTGTATAGCCCTGATCTGAAATAACCCCACTACGTATATACCGTTACGAATACACCGACTCCTCCAAGACCCCCTCCTTAAAACACGCACGTGTGCGAAACGTCGCCGCGGTGAACAACATTGTTCATATGCATTGCATCTCTGTGTGTGTGCGTGCGCGCTGTGTGTGTCCTCCTCCTCGCCCACCCTGCACCCACCTATATGAGCATCATCACATGACCGCGCATTCCAACCAATGTGCGCTCCCTCCACGAAGACCCCCTCCACAGCCCCTGAACGTGGATTTGCGCGCTCTACTCTATTATAAATAGTGCTTGAGTTCCGCCGGCGAGTCTTGGTCGTCAGAAACGCTCAGGGTTGCAGCAGATCAGAACATCCCCCCCGTCTTATTTCCTTCATTCTTTATCAGTTTGTTTCCCCCCCACCCCCCCCCCACACAATAAGACACGCACGCTTCATCCATCCCCCCTCCCCTCTTCTTCTTTTCAAAGTCCAGTTGCGTTTTTGTTTTTGCGGCCAGTTGCATGCATTGTTCGTCTCCAAAAATGGTTTGCGAGACTAAAATCGTTGCGGACGAACACGATGCTATACCTGGGACCAAAAAAGATTCTATCATCGTGTCCTCCTCGCAGATGTGGACTTCTCCCTCGGCTCCTCTGAACCCAGAGGAGGAGGACAAGGAGGATGTTGTTGTCTCGAGGAGAGATTCGGTGTTCATCCGTGAGTTCGAGCTCGGGGATAACGTGGAGGTGCTGCGCATCTTTAACGAGGGTATTATGGAGAGGATACCCAACACAGCTTTCAGAGGGCTCCGCCAGCAGTCCAACACCCAGTTCTTATATGCTCTGTGCACATGTAAGTATAACTGTAGCCTATAAATACATATAGCCTGATAAACCGAAACAAACAACAGTTATTGTGCTCTCCTCACAAGTAACACACATACAGTAGCCTAAGGCTATATCCAAGTTGTTTCTTCTAATCCTCACAAGTTCACAACACGCAACGTATGTTTTTCCTCTCACTCTCAAGTTGCCTAGACGGACTAAACTAGCTACTATAAATGAACTCAAATCATCTCTCCGTATAGCCTATAGCCTACATCAACATGCTCTAACTAAAGTCACACAAATATATAGGCATACCCCACAAATACAGACATGTACTATTTTTTGTAAACTATAGCCTAATGATAATAATAGGCTAATAATAATAAGAAGGATGCTTCAACAATAGCCTATATTATGTCAATCTGTAAATCCATCATCAATTATCATCTTAATTCATAATATGTATCATGTGTGTGTGTTTTACCTCGGCATAACGCCGGCATGTTGCTCATGCAACAAAAGGCATGGCCGCACGCATGTGTGCATGTAGGCTATAATATAGCCGGTGAGCCTGCTGGTTATAATATATGTGATGACATGTCGACGCCGTGATTCCGTGAATGAATGAATGAATTCCAGGATTGCCCCCACGGTGTGCGTGCGCATACGATACGCACCGATTTCCATCCAAACACGCGCGCGCGCGTTATTCCATGTGCGCGCATGCATGCATCCTCGCAGGACACGCCCCTGCGGAGCATGCAGCAGCCGTGGTGCACACATACACATCTCGCAGGCTTTGTTTACACATCATTCATATAAATATATAGTAGGCTAATATAAGTTTACCACTTCATTATTGATGATGGATTTACATACCGGTACATCTTTAACATGTAGGCTATATTGCTATTACGCACTTACTAATACGCACTTAGTATGTGTTTGAGCTACACGGTTCTGTTCTGCATGCACCATTTTAGAGTTATCGGTCAAATAGCGTTCATCGAAGTAAGTAAAGCACGCCAAACAAACACGGGGGAATTATGGAGCACATGGTTGAGTTCTCCTCAGGTCACACCGCGTCGTGGTGCAAAGGGCACCTACGGATGGCTGCAATTCGAAACTGGCCCCCGTAAAATCTGAATCCCCCCCCCCCCGCCCCCCCCTTTTTTCCCCTCACTGTATATATTTCTTTTCCCTTTTTACCTCCTTTTTGATGAATTCTTTTTTGATGAATTCCTGTTCTGTCTATAGAAGTGTCTATTTGTACGTCTCTAAATGTTTTGATGATTTGAACATGGTGGACCCTGTTGGAAACAAGTGTAATGCTTAATTGGGTCGTCCACTCACAGTTAACAGCCTTTGTATTGAGTTTGTGCTTGAAATGTACTGTAATTCTGCAAACTGTTAATAAATTCTTCAATCAATCAATCAATCAAGTAAAAACTCACTCACGGCAACTTGGCTATCGCAGCGAGATGCAACGCAGCAGCATCCACCCACCTCCACCCAGCGCCTATGCTGCGTGCGCCCCCCAGTGCAATCACCGATGTACTACTCCAATTATGTTCTCTGCCAAACACAAATATACTGTAGTCCCTGCTTGGTGCCGTGTGAAAACATAGTACTCTAATAACCACTAGTATTTGCTCTACAAGAAAAGCATTTGTAGATGTGTGAAATTACTCAATAGTATATCTTAGTCATGAGACTGTTCATACTTGCCTGTGGATATTTCTGAAGGAACTGCTATTTTGATTAAATATGTAAATAATGCCACTGTTCTTTCTCTGCTTGTGTTTTGTGTTGGAGTTGAAGTCTGCCCAAATCAAACATGTGATTCTCTTTTCTGACAGGTGTCGTTTATTTTTCTTCCATTTCTCCATAGTAATGTGCTTTGTTATGACCAAATCCCTCACCTTGACCTGTTGCGCCCCCTTCATTCTCATGGGCGCGCGATACTACTACAGCAGGACAGTTATCCAAAATTATCTGGACTATGCTCTGAACACGGACATGGCTGACATAGAGGCATATTACATGAAACCCACAGGTAAGAAGAAGGGCTTACACAAGGTCTCTCGACCCTCTGTTTTGAAGAATGTGCAACCGTGCAGACTGTGCATGTGTGTGTGTGTGTGTGTGTGTGCATGCGTGTTTGTCAGCAGGTGATGCTCGGCTGCCAAAAGTGTGTTGTTTCGGGGATGGAGACAAATGGACCGGTGCGAAGGGCACACGTCCCTGACATGAGCAACCCGTGAACAAACATCCTGAGTTTAAATTAACCCAGAGTGTAAAAACTGTGGCACAGTTTACATTCTATAGGTTAAATTAACCACACAGTATTTTGCAGCGTACATTTTCATCTTAACTGAAACTATCATCACAAAACGTTCAGACAGACAAGACAGGCACGCACGCACGCACGCACACACCTAGAAAACTAGAATGAGGCTAGATCTTAAGAGTTTACAGAGCCTTCTTCAGGCAGAGGCAAGCAAGTCTTCAAAATGTGCAACGTGTCTCTCCCCCCCCCCCCCCTCTAAGCTTTACATGGTGTCGTGGAGCACACAGGGCTATTGATTGTGCAGAAGAAACTGCTGATACACAATATAGCTCTACAAAGGCTTCTAATTAGATAAATCAATTCACCTTAGGAGCTTAAACTATTCATTCTCCTTGAGGGCGCCGTGATGATGCCCGCCACGGTGACAAATGAAGAGAAAAAGTGAATGCGGACGCTGGACAGACATGCCCTCCCTCTCAATTTGTGTGAATGAACCTCTTGGGGATATTTTGTTCCCTGCTAGGCCAGCACAGGTGGGTAAAGAAAGGCAGGCATTGGTTAACCCATCAAGTGATCATTGCCCACCCCGCCCACCCTGCCACAACCCACAACCATAAACGCACACACACATGCACGCAGTGTCACACTGGCTTGGTAATCCACTGCATACACAATTGCAATTTAGCATTCCCATTATTGCTGGCGGGCTGCGATGGTTTAGAGGGGTCAGGCACCAGTGCCTCTGGACAATGCTAATGACTACAGCCATGCAGACAGAATGGGCCCACGTGGAAACCCACCTGGGCTCAGCCACGCAGGCCTGGTGAAGAGGGACTGTGTTTATGTATCTTTGTTGTGGCAGAAAGAAGACTCCGCTTTGCTGGACACTGCCACAGAGCAAAAGACCAGGTCATTTCGGATATTCTTCTGTGGAAACTACCCTGCCCATCAAGAGGAACAAGACCTCTCACATTTCCAGATGTTCTGAGTAGGGACACAGGACTGACTGTGAATGAACTTGGTGTGGCAATGACCAACAGAGACCAGTGGAAGCAGCTTGTGTCGCAGATCTCGAGGGCACTCGAAGGATGATGATGTACAGGGACGGATTAACCCCCATGAGGGCTCCTGGGCCGGTAATTTTTGCAGGGTTTTTCCGTGTTTTTATCATCTTTTTGACCTAAATTTAACAAAATCAATGGCCAATGAAGGGCCCCAGGAGCCCTTTTCAGTGCGTCAAACCCAGTACCGCGCGGGTCCAATTTCCCTGAAGGGCCCCTGAGAGCCAAGGGCCCCTGGGCCACGGCCCCACTGGCCCAATGGCTAATTTGTCCCTGATGATGTATCTTTGTGTGTTGTGTGTTGGTTCTCAAACATTTTCATGTCAAGGACCCATGCATGATATGCATTTGGCTAATTTTGTGCAACATAGTTACCCCCATAAGAGAAGAGGGATGTGCGTGTGTGTGTGTGTGTGTGTCCATGCAGTGAGCTCATCAGCGGGGGTCCTATAGAAATGAGAATACATGATGCTACTATCGTTAATAGTGTTGTGCAGTGAAGTGTGCTGCTTGAGGAGCTCATGACGCCAGGGCCAGACATCCAGTTGTGTGACAGGAAGCTGAGCCCCAAGAGGCCCGACGCTATTACAGAGCCCCACTCTGGGTATACCGTCTGCATGCCTTGACTAGCAGATCAATGCTCTTATCTCCTCAGTGAGCTTGTGTGTGTGTGTGTGTGTGTGTGTGTGTGTGTGTGTGTGTGTGTGTGTTTACAGCACTTCTTCTAGGGCTAAGGTGTAATTCATGTAATTAGTAGCAACTCCTATACGTGCACTAAAGAAAGAAAGTCCTCAGAGCGCTCTCTCAATACCTAAATCATAACAGTCTCTGCCTCCTTCTCTGGCCCCCACCTCCTTTTGGAACCAATCAACCAGCCAACGATTGCTGCTCCATCAATCTTAGATCAATCAATACGCGTCATCAGATGGCGTGTTAATGGCTATGGTACATCTGGTGAGGGGAATGGAAAAAGGTGAAAAAGGACAAACCATCGTGAAACACAATTTAACACGGACGCTTTTATCGGTGATCCTATCAGGCTCATGAATGCATATTGTAGGTTTTACTTTTAGTATGGCAGTATACCTCATATCCAAGTCTTGTAAAACAGGTGAAATTATAGACACTTCCTCTGGTAGTCTTGGCCTTTAAATGAGTCCAGGGTCAGCCTCACGCAGCACCCGGTCTAGACAAGAAAGCAGTATATAAATACCGGCCTGTGCGTGCGTGCGTGCGTGCGTGCGTGCGTGCATGCGTGCGTGTGCGTGCGTGCGTGCGTGCGTGTGCGTGCGTGCGTGTGATAGAGAGACACCTCTGTTCCAGAGGACAGGGAATTGCTTCCTTCACCGGTACCTGCTGCACTGAGTAAGGGAGCGTCAGACAGAACCAGAGAGAGGGAGGGAGAGGGAGGGGGGTAGAAAAAAGAGGGTGTGTGAGGGGACTAAGGGGAAGGGACTAGATAGAAAATGGGAGCATTGTGCATGGGGGAAGGGGTTGCGCCTCAGCTACAAGCTATCTGTGTGCGTGTGTGTGTGTGTGTGTGTTTAGGGGAGATTAGATAGAGAGAGAGATCTAATGAGA
>NC_136802.1:23395046-23422546 GCF_951216825.1 Electrona antarctica | reverse complement strand
TGCTTTGAGTGTCATCTGCCCCCTCCCCCAATTGTGTAGTGTGGTATTTCCTACCCATTATGGATGCTGGTCAACCCATCACCCTCTTCCCCTTCTGGCTTGGTAACTGATCAATCCCACCTCTGTTACTGTTCATCAGAGTACGTGCTCTGCTTTCTCTGAGAAGACCAGATTATTTCTCCTCCTTGTCTCCCATCCTCTGATATTTTTCTTTTTGTAATCAGAAATGCTCCCCAGGGGGAGCTTTGCTGACCAGGTCTTTTTCATACTCGCCCCGCTGCACACACGCTACAGGCATTCACAGCCCTGAGATGTCTGGGGGGGGGGGGGGGATCACACGGAGCTGCCAGAAACACTGTTTTCCTATGGTACTGCCATGTTCTCCTCTCTTGCACCAGGTCACGTGCCACGTTTTTGCCGTTTTTAGACGTGCATAAAAGTTACCTGTCAACCTTTCAGCACAATACGCAATACGTCATCATTGGCCCAGGCAGCCAATCACAATACGCAGTCATCATTGGCCCAGGCAGCCAATCACAGAGGTGGGCTTTACTACTGTTTTGATGCACGTACTGGATGTAGTAGGAAAGGTGGGAAATGGTAAAAGTTTGATAAAAGCCGCATTTAATTATGATGAACTACGTATATATTTAAAGGTCATCCCATTATTCAAATACTTAGACTATACTGTATCCAATAGCACCGCAATGGAAAAAGCTTGAATCCTTTTTTCTAAGCGTGTTTTGCTCGATGCACTTGTAGCGACGGCTGCCGTTGGCTGTGGCCAATGAGAAGTTAGCTTGCTCAGGGGCACACTGGCAATAGTCATTATAGGGAAGAGACAGCATTACGTACATACTGTCTGTGTGTTACGTATTGTCCGTCTAGTTTAGTCATGTGGGGAGTGTAAACGGGAACCATAGGTTGTCAAGTCACAAGACATAGCACTGCCGCTGACCTTTTGGCTCACATCACCATCCAGTGGGCCAGGGAGGGAGACAGACAGAAAAACGGGACAGGGGAAGATTTGGCTTCCTTCAGAGATTACTCTGACCATTATAATTAAAGAGAAACTTACAAAGAGCGAGTGTGTAAATATTGAGTGTTGGCTGTTTTGACCATGTAACCTGCGTCGGTTACAGGATGTCTTTGATCACCACGCCACAGCAAAGCTGTCCTCCTAAAAGTAGCAGACAGACACATTAGTCAGTCTGTGCACACAAAAAGGGCAGTGGCCTGTACGCGTGTCTGTGTGTACAGTATGTGTGCACGAGTGTGTGTGAGAGAGAGAGGCCGTCCTAATTCGACCTTGCTCCATCTGTCTGACCCACCCCGACCGGCTCCCCTCAGCCTTACTCCAGCCTGTCTCAGTGCAGGTGAGCCAAAATTGTCCATCCGTGAAAACAGTTACAGGCACAGCAATACAGCAGATGAAAACAAAGAGCCCTGTAGTGCTGCGCTCCACGACACAACCTTATTTCTGCACTGCACGCCTTCCACAACTTCCAAAAAACATGTTTTTTACGTATCACACAAAAGACACTTGCAAGCCAAACCTTGCTCGCAATCTCCTCTCTCTCTCTCTGCTTTGTCTTATCCTGCTGTCTATGTCTCTCTGTCTCATCCGATCTTCAGGGAGAGACATCTGATGTGGAGATGACAATGACAGCTTATCGGTGCTGAGTGCCTCTACAGTATATCCGCAGAGGGGGCGACATCAGATGTCAGATAGGGCAGATGTGAGGTTCCTTGAGCCACAACATCAGGAGACATAGCATTAAGTAATGCAGACAGGCAAGCAGGCAGACACACGCACGCACACACGCACGCACACACAGTCTTTGTGCTTGCCTTCCTATGATGTCCCGATTTCTGGCACAGGGCTCAGTTCTAACAGATGGTCAAGGGAGCTTTACGGACACGTACCCCCACCCAATCCACACACACACACGCATGCACACACACACACGCACACGCACACACACACACAGGTGGACTACCGCCAAGTCCACATGGCAGACCTGACCTCTCCTCTTGATACAGTACCACTGACAGTATAGATAGGGTAAAAGACGAAATTGACAGAGAATCCTTTCCCTTTACCTGTTGTTTAATGCATTATGTCATCTTATTACATGGCTTGGTTGAATGCTTGATTGTGATTGGTCAATCGCTGAATTCAGCTGCGTGTTATTTCTGGATAATGACCGATGGGATCAATAACGGGCCGATGTCTAATCAAAGACTCATAGGACATGCTCATGTCAGTCTGCGCCGCTTGATTTTGTGCCGTATCCAACATGACAGCCATGTAAACACACATACCATGTTACAATTAAACATTGCTCTCAAGAATGTTTTTGAAAACATTCGAAGCAAGAAATATACAATGCAGTAACCGCAAATTGTGTGTGCATGCATACAGGTGCGCGAGTGCACATTAATTGAGCATGGGTATAGGATGACTCTTGTTTATTTTCTGCTAGTTACTATCTGATTGCCAGTCATGTAAAAAGGAATATTTATTTGTATCTACTATATCAACCAAAGAGATGTGATGTTAGAACAAATACGTACTTACAAATATTGCTCACAACACATCGCAACCCCCCATTAATTTCAGTGACTCCGTCAGTACTTCCGGTTTCGCCCTCCTCATGTTGTTCAGTCCAATGACGATTCACGAAAGAGGAACTTCTCTCTTCAGCCAATCTAATTGTCGATTTTTTGAAGTGACTGACTGAACCTCGCAGCACCAGGCTTTAAAGTGACTGACTGAACCTCGCATCACCAGGCTTTAAAGTGACTGACTGAACCTCGCATCTCCAGGCTTTAAAGTGACTGACTGAACCTCGCATCTCCAGGCTTTAAAGTGACTGACTGAACCTCGCATCACCAGGCTTTAAAGTGACTGACTGAACCTCGCATCACCAGGCTTTAAAGTGACTGACTGAACCTCGCATCACCAGGCTTTAAAGTGACTGACTGAACCTCGCATCACCAGGCTTTAAAGTGACTGACTGAACCTCGCATTAGGGTTTAATATTTTCCCGGATTTGGCTCATTTTAATTCCCGGGAATTTGCGGACCTTTTCCCGGGCTCCCGCGGGAATTCCCGTCAGAAAAAAAAGAAAAGAAGTGCCCACCAAAAGGCATTTATATGTATAGATACTTCATATGTTCAATAGAATAGTGATATTTTTTGGTTTAAAACGTTTTATTTGAACGAAATATGAACATATAGCCTACAATAAAAGTATTAAATTAAAATATTAATAATGTTATAGGCCTACTACGCTATTCAGAAAAAGGGACACAGGAGTTTGCACTAATGTGACTGTCGAAGCACGGGGAAAAAACGACCTCACGTCTTTCACATAGATACCTTAGCCATGGTCTTTCACCCTTTGAGCATGCAGTGGGTCCCCTTCTCCGCTGCAGAGAATGTGATCATCCCGCTTTGTACTTTATGAAAAGTCCGATTGGGTGTTAAATTAGCCAGCACGTCCAGTGCACAGCACACTGATTATTAGAGAGCGAGAGCGAGAGAGAGAGAGGGAGAGAGAGAGAGAGAGAGAGACGCTGCGTGCTGGTGGTTATTATAAAACAAATTGTAGCCTACTCATCTTTGTTTGTGTTCCGTTTCACGTTATTGCTGCACACATGCAGGCAAAAGCAAAAAGGGGTTTAGAAGTGACAATGTCCATCACAGGGAAAGGAAACTCCTCGCTCCGTCCGTAATACACACAATTCTCACAGAGTGACTGATTAGGCTAATGATTGACAGGTGCAGCAGCTTTGGGAGCGTGCCTTAAGATGTCTGTCAGACATTCATATTTTGCTAAAGTGTATATTAACTCTGTAGGCCTATCTGATTAATTGCGGGAGGATGCAGGATTCGCGGGGTCCCACTGATTTCATCTTGACCGGCCGGCGGCCGTGCCTGCCCGCCCGCAGGTAGGCTATTTAAATACCGCCCGCGCCGCCAACATTTACGTTGGGTCCCGCTGGCTCCAGTTCCCGTTGCAGGCTTGCAGCCCTCGAGTGTAATCCATAATTCCATATAAATATCATCAAACATGTTGGGAGGTGAATGGGAGGGTTCAGATTGGACATTTGATCACTCATAGATAAGGGGAAAGAACGCGCACTGTGTGAAAATTCTTTTAGTGTAATTTCCCTACAAGAAAAAAAAAAAACTCCGGGACAACGGGTCCCGAAGAAATTTCCGGGCGGGAAATTGCGTGGCCTATTCCCGGGAGGCCCGAAATCCCGGGATCCCGGCATTAAACCCTACCTCGCATCACCAGGCTTTAAAGTGACTGACTGAACCTCGCATCACCAGGCTTTAAAGTGACGTACTGAACCTCGCATCACCAGGCTTTCCACACAGTGGAAACTGAATGACTCGAGAAAAGGAGAACTTTTGAGGAGAACTCAAATTCTGGAAGAATTCTGTTCACCAAAATGAACCTGTTCCTTCAAACAAATCACTTGCTAACGACTCAACACTACAATCAGTTCCTTCCCCCCATGAAAATAAGAATCTCCTACCAAATGAGCATCATCTGCTGAAATGTCTACAGTATATCTGACTATGCCTGTGTCTGATTTGTGCCTGGATGTGTTTCATTTTGTGTTTAATTTTGTCATTTTGTCCTGTTACTGTACCTGTTTGTCTACCACCACTATATTAAGTGTTTACTCTGAGCTACAGCCAGTCTCTAAAGTGTGCTCGGACATGAAATGAAAGGAAATATATGGCAATAGATAGTTTAATAAGCTAACATTCTCTACCACTATCTATTCTATGGTATGGTTTCCCCTGCAGTTTGTGTGTTGCTAGTACCATACGCTTCGCTATCACCTATATTCTCTCATAGGCTCGGAGCTGTAAGCGACAGCTGAGTCATTCAAGTAATAGCATGAGCCGAGTTGTGTGGCTAATGACACGTACTGAAATAGCAGTCATGTCACTGGTCACTGCTTTCATCATCTGTCTTGTTCCTCTATCCTCTTTTCTATCATCTCTCCTTCACTCCAGAGCATTTAAGCTGTCATAACATGCCGTTAACGGGAACATTTTCTGATGCAATGTGTTCTCGTGCCGTCTCTCCACCCACCTCATTTTGCTCATCGATTCTAATGTCATTTTATTTCCAGAGGCCATTAATGGAGCGTAATTTGTTAAGTGGGCCCTGCCTGACCCCTGTGCCATCAGGGTAGAATTGCTGTATGCAATGAGCAGAGACACAAAGCAGTCTCATTGAGCTGCTCTTAAAGGAATAGTTCACCCCAAATTGAGATTTTAGTCATTACCGTATACCTTGTCTACTCACATTAAAGGACCACTTCACCCATTTTCAACCTATTGTCATATAATTGCTCCTCACTAATGCTCATTATAATATGGTAACATTTTTGTCAACTCGGTCTGTGTCTCAACTGTGGACAGTTCGGAAACCCTCCAACAATCGATGGGTAATCCAAGCTAAGAAACTGCTGGCTTTATATTCCTGGAAAGTTAGCATGCTATAATGGAAGCCATTGTTCAGCAATAATACAAATTTAAAACGTACATTTTGTTAGAATTAGCGAGGCATGTTGAAGTCAGAAATGAAGAGCTTAATATATCCATCTGGTCAAAACCTCCTTAGATTACCGGTACGCGCTTGGAGCCTTTCTTTGTGAATGGTAAACAGGGAAGTGAACGACAACGTGCATGCGTGAAAGAGCTAGGAGTATGGTGCAGAAGGAGAGGCGTACGGTCTAAATGGGTTAATGTCAGTTCAAAAACACACACAATTTAAGGGGTTTGTCAGTGAAATTTTTGGGTGAACTATTCCGTTAAGTGCATGAACCTTGGCATTCCTATTCTAGGGAAATTAGCTTTGCAACGCATTGTGAGCATGGCTATTTCTGGTCAGGAAAAAAAACCCAAAAAAGATTTGTTGTACAGGGGAAAAAAGGAGCCGACCAAGTATTGATACCTGGGATCCCCAGTCAACAAAGTATACATTGTGTAGGGTTTAAGTGATTGAGTAAGCTTGATATGATATGTTTCGTGTGAAATATCTGTTGTCTGTGTTCAGCCCTTTTTCCAACTACCTCAAATAAGTATACAAAAAAACACTGGATGCCCTCTGTGTTTTTTCCGCTCTGCCAGGATCCTGTTTCTGGGTGGCAGTGTTGGAGGGCCGCGTGGTGGGCATCGTGGCAGCGCAGGGCCACGAGGACGATAACACGGTGGAGCTGCGCCGCATGTCCGTGGACACCCACTACCGCGGCAAGGGCATCGCCAAGGCGCTCGGCCGCCGCGTCCTGGAGTTCGCCGTGCGCAACAACTACGCCGCCGTGGTCCTGGGCACCACCGCCGTCAAGATGGCCGCCCACAAGCTGTACGAGTCGCTGGGCTTCCGCCTGACGAGCCAGAGCGACGACTACCGGCTGCCCGGCATGGGCCGCTCGCTGTTCGAGAGGCTCTTTTTCCAGATCCGCTACAGCCGCTACCGCTTGCAGCTCCGCGAGGAGTGAGATAGGGATGCCAGGAGAGGGAGAGAGAGAGCGCGTATGAGAGAGGGGGAGAGAGAGGATGGAGAAAAGGGAGATGGAAGAGAGAGAGAGGGACAGAGAGAGAACCAAGACCCTCCTTGACCTGCCGTGAACAAGTCCTCTTCCTCCGACAGCTTTAATTTATTTTGTATCATTAGAGTTTTACCTCTACTACTTAACTTCTACCACTTCATTTTTAAAGCCACTAGCATTTATTTTTTATTACTATCATGATTTTGTTGTCGTTTTGTATTATACTTTTTACATGAATAAGAGCTTGTTTTTCCACACATTTATATTAGTATTAGCTTCACCACCACACACGTTTCTGATCATTAATAATGGATCTGGACACATGACATCGCCGTCCCATACCAATGTAACTGACCTCAAATAAGCCCCTCCCCCTCATGTGACTTGAATCAATATTCACAGTCATTATTATCCCACACCAACCCCCTCTTTACCCCTCTCCCATTAACTTAAGAGACCCCCCCCCCCCCGCGCCCCAGGCTTGATTTGTACTTGGTAGCTCGTCACCTAAAATAGCTGATGTACAAGCACACGACGCTTGGATATCTGCTATTTATATATGGGTCCCCACTTGAAAATGAGATGCTGCATCTCAAGGGGCTGTCCCTTTAATATAATAAATCTGAAATATGTCTGGTGCACGACACCAGTGAGCAACCAAGTATAACTGGGCTTTTACTCGCCTCTAGTTTACCCGCCCAGCTCCATGTTCCACAAACTGCAGGGAGTAGAAGGAATATGGGGAGATGGATAAAAGGGCTGGATGAATAGGGATGGGGTAGATATAGGTCCCTGGAGAGAGACAGCCATAAATTGTGTGCGCGTGAGTGTGTGAACCTTGTGTGTGTGTGTGTGTGTGTGTGTGTGCGTGTTGTGGTGTATAGTGTATACTCAAGTCCACTCTAGTTGTTCAGTGGCCGAATTATATATATATGTGTGTGTGTGTGTGTGTGTGTGTGTGTGTGTGTGTGTGTGTGTGTGTGTGTGTGTGTGTGTGTGTGTGTGTGTATGCTTGCGGATGGAGCACCATCATAAACACACAGCCTAATTTGGCCCTTCGCCAGCCATTACAGGACACCATATTGAAGCACAGCATAGCGTCTGGTGCTAATTCCCACAGTGACAGATACAAGGGGGACAGGACAGACACGTGGACATGTTGGTGCCCTGCATGGACAGGACACCCCGTGGCACACAGTGCATGTCCAACTCTCTGTCCTATTCCTTATAGCTAGTATTCTCTCTCCTTCCATCTCCTTCATCCGCCCAGCATATATCGGCCTACCATCCCCTTTTTATTGTCTCTTTGGAACTGTGGAGAGAGCCTCTGATTGGGTGGGATGAGAGGAGGTCGCACAGACAGAACCCCTCCTCCACCTTACAATATAGATGCATGTCTGAGCTTAGGCGTGCATGCATGTGTGTGAACTGTGTTGTTCAGAGAGAGAGAGAGAGAGAGTGTGTGAGTGAAAGGATGACAGTGTGCATCAGGGGGTTATGGTTACTCCAGCCTCAACGAAGTGTGTGTGTGTGTGTGTGTGTGTGTGTCTGTGTGTGTCTGTGTGTGCGTGCGCGCGTGTGCGTGTAGTGACATTAAGCTATTCCTGATTTAAATCACATATTTGATGCATGATTACAAATGCATCTTACCTGCTATAAGTCAAGTATTATCTAATGTAACAATACTGGTTTCTATGAGTACTTATCAATTGTTTACTGATTGAAAGAAAGATAAAGTCTACCATTTTGAATATGTTTAGCATTTGATTGCTAATTAATCATTTTATAACAGAAAACCGATATTACTACGCACATTGTAGTAACAGTGTTGATGTAAAAAATGTTATTAACACTGCGACAATTACACAGTAGCACCAATTTACACAGCGTATATACTCATCCAGATTATTGGGGTGAAACTTGGGTAAGACGTGGCTACTAGCAATATTTGCAAACCTACGGTACATAACTGAGCACAAAGAGCAAAGAACGAAATATATCAATAATATTGGCATTAGTATTATGTATATATATATAACATATATACGGTTGAAAACCCATGTAGCAAATGCCCCCTCCACCCCCAACTCAAAGAAAATAAAATCTCCTGTAACATCTATTTCCATCTCCATCCTCCTCCCACAGAACCAGCAGAAGTAGAGAAAAAAACACCACTTTGAGCCTAAGTTGTTTTGTACTACTTGTATAAAGTAAAAAAAAATACAAAAAATAAAATTGTGACACACACAGACAAAAAAAACATAAGATAAAAAAAAGGAAAAAAAAAGAAAAGAGAATACTAACATAAATGTCATGAAATTACCATTGACCCTTCTTTCCTTACCATCCTGTTCCTGACATTCCGCCCCGAATCTCCCTTCTTCATGAATCTGACTGCAACCCTGGGCTAGACCCCCCCCAGCCTACCATTTGAATCCTGCCCACCCTCCATTTGACCCTCGACCCTCGACCCTCCCCAGCCCCAGACCCCACCCTCCATTTGACCCTCGACCCTCCCCAGCCCCAGACCCCACCCATTTCCACTCCATGTCTGCATGCGGCCACAGAGCCTTGCTGCGCTGCTTTTATTATTCCATTCGGAGCTTGTTGAACCCCACCCCAGACTCCGCCCTTAACGTGATGTCATCTAAGCAGTGTGGCGTTAACTTTGCAACTACAGTATAGGATGGGAAAATGTCAAATGCAAGGACAATGCACGGCCGTGTGCCTGTTTGTTTTGTGTGTGTGTGTGTGTATGTATACGTGTATGTAAGACAAATAGAGAGAGATAGTGTGTGTGTGTGTGTGTGTGTGTGTGTGTGTGCGTGCGTGTGTGCGTGCACGATTGGAGTTGGTGTAGACATATGAATATGATATACTCACCAACCATAGCACTGCCTCGATGACATCCTGCCTGCCAACCAACCGTAGAATGCAAAAGCAATGCAAATGTGGCATGCCTCTGTACCCAGTGTGTGTACGGTGCCTGCCCTGGAAAAGTAGAGAAAAAAAATTATGATATATATATCATTATATATGATATATATATATATATATATATATATGCAGAGAAGAGAAGCTTCTTTTTAAATGAACATATAACAGAAATGTGTTTCTTTGAGAAAAAAATATACTGTTTTGCATGAAATGTGTCTTTGAATGCAAATGTGACTTTTAGAGGAGCCACTCCTATCACAGTGGAATCGCAGACTTGTCATGTCGCTTAGACTTTCTTTTTTTTTTCTTTTAAATTCGAACAATTTAGAATAGTTATTTTGATTCTCTGTGATTACGACGGGGGGGTTTGGATATGAAATCCTTGAGTAAAGCCTCTGGGGATGACTGCCGGACAGTGTTCTATCAAACCAGCTCTAGTGAGGATCCCAATGGCCTTGCAAGTACTAAGATCAATGGCTGAGTGATGCAAAAGCAGAGAACAGTGTGTAACATAAAACCCACCAGACCAAACACACAAGGAAAGGGTCTATTGTGTGTTGTGTGGATACAGGATACATGGGTTAGCGTCAACCACTTAGACTCTACTCAACTGTATATCCTTTGTTGTATGACATTGACAATATCAATAACTGATCTGCTATTTTCTGTATTTTATAAAAAAATTCCCACCTTTGTTTTTTTGGGTTTTATTTTTTATTATTTTTTGGGGGGGGGGGGGGGGGGGGTTTGCCCAAAATATGGACGTAAAGGTCACACGGTCCAACCTCCACCAATGTATCCAGTCATGTATCCCATGCAACACAACACTAAATCCTTGTCTGCTTGCTTCAGTGTAAGTCTAAATGACAAATGACAATGTAAACGGATACCTGTTCTTTAGAAATTGTATCCCAATAAATGATATTAGGTACAGCAAGCTGTTGAGATGCTCAAATTTGCCAGGTCAAATGACACTGTCTACAGAAAAGGCGTCTTACCCTCTCCTCCCTTCATTCAAGCCACGGCAAACAAGATACAGTATATGAGCTAACTTGCTCTCAACAATTGGCAAGTTTATTATTGTTTTTTTTATTTGAGCCTATCTGAGATTTGCCCTCCAAATTCCTACAACGTGGAATTGTGGTTCAACATGTTCTCGTTTTCGGATGCATTAACCAGAGAGGTCTGAGAGTGAAAGCTGTGGCTTTTGGATAGCTAAGCTGCCAAGATGAAATGTGACCCACTCTGGATCTAGTGGAAGAATGTGAAGTCGATCAAATCTGAGCCATTTCTGCTGCTGCCATTTTAGGGCTAATTTATCTTCGATGAAAATAACCGATTTTCAACTGAAAAATAATGTGTTGTGAATTCTGATGGGTTTTTCAGCGGAAAATCAGTTAGTAAATTAGACCTTTAATTTTCACCCATTGAGGATTTTAATCACGCCGTGATTATGATAACAATGATTATCAGTATATGGGAGGAATGTCCTGCCTCACATTCTTAACAAATAATGTCATATCATTCACAACGCCTCTAACAAGGCCTTACGCACTCTAATCACATGCTGAAGTTCAGAAATCCAGAGGCTTGAGCTGGTGAACAGATGATTTTGAATTGTAGAGACAAACTGCACTGACTAATGTCTATAAATGCATTTACTTATAATGGGCAAGGTTTCAGAGTAATGCCCACGTTTCTCATGTCATGTGAATGCTATGCCCTATGAAGACTCACCTCCCATTTGATACCGGTAAAGTACACTCAGTATTAGAATGTAGAAAATAAGCCTGTATGCAACTTTACCAGAGTGTGTCAGTAACAAACCATTCCTCTGACGTTTTGCTGATGTACAATCCTGAAACAATCTTGTGCTTTTTCTAACTGTTTGAGTTTCTGTGAAATTATTTGGCTGATGGGGGACTGTATGAGTGTGCATTGATCGTGGTTGAGGTTTGACAAAAGTATGCTGCATATTAAGAATAAAAGGAGAATGTTATATACAAAAGTATGCTGCATAATAAGAATAAAAGGAGAATGTTATATAATTTATATTTCTTCAGAAGCCCCTGACTAAAAGGTTCCTCTGACTCCTTCCTTGAAAGCTTTCTTCAAACAATAGCTTTGTTCAATGTCGGTCCAACCCATAAAGCAACCAAACAACCACTATACTGGAAAAGAAAATAGTCCTATTCTTCTCCCGATTGGTATTTCTTTAAGATTTTCAACTGGTGAGAAAGTATAGACTGCACAAAATGTACAGTTCCTGTGTGTGTGTCATACGATAGATGTTTGTCTGACCAATCTCAGAAGCCTGGGCAGTACAATTACAGTATGGGCATGAATGTAACCTTTAATTTTAAGTCTTGGGAAATGATTCACTATTTTTGTGTGCTATTTTTATTTAATGTTTTCAAATGAGAGGAGTAATAATAATAAAGCAGCTTTTTGTCTTTTCATTAAGTGACAATACCACCAAGTTAGGTGTTAGCCATGTTGTGTGACTGTAAATAGCTCTGTGTCTACCTATTGCTAATGTATTGTTTACAGCTATAGCTATCATTTCTGCCAGGTTTCAATCCATCTGAAAGGACATTTTTTTCTTATTTTTTTCTTTCTTTCTTTCTTTTTTGTTTGTTTGAGAAGATGACTTTCATTGGAATGTTCCGCCTCATAAGGAGGGTGAGGGGTGAGAGAGGAACGTGCCTCTTTGGCAGTGTGTAAAGAGGGGTGCTCTGCCCTATCCGAACTCCAGAGAATAGACTCCCTCTCTCTCTCTACCTCTCTGGTGGGGATCTCACTCCACTGTGGCTTATTCAGATGGACTCCCTCTCAACTGAGGCCACAGGTGCCAAGAACACATAAGCACTTGTAGCACAATTGTGTCTTGTTTTGCTATTACAGTACAGATATTTTTTATTTTTAAATTTCCTATAATAAAAGTCCCGAAAAAGGTTTTTGCTCACATATTATCTACTGTATGTACCTTAAGCATATATACAGTATATGAAACATGATACCACAAAGTGTTATTCCTACTATATGACCCATGGCTATTTTTGGAGGTTGAAATTTGCCAAAGGTGTCATTTCTTGCTGCATTTGTATTATTCGTCATGTGGCTCTATTTTGTTGAAGTGTCAACACAATCCTGTACTTATTGGTAACATTTGGAAAAACCCTGCCCACGTGCCATGTGATCAAGCAATAAATACAAACAAACAAACTAAAACCACGTGATACCGAGCTACAATCTTCACAGGTTGTATTATTACATGAAATGCTGCATTGATGTTACATCCCTTATACTGTACTAATTAACTGATGGTGGTGACAATGCCATCACTTTGTTGCAATAGCAACTTTACCACTTGTTCTGTAGAGGCCCCAAGAAGGTGTTTGATTGTACACTGATTTTTATTTTTTTAATTTCTTTCTTTACAAAGATGCGTCAATGTTATTTTCTTTTTTTACTTTCTTTTATTTTTTACTTGAAGTCAAATATATACTGGTGTACCTCTAGATATTTGTACAGATGTCAATACGGGAAGGGGCATTAGGATGCTTAGTTTGGTCTGAGACAAAGGTTCAGGCAGACAGGAGGAAGATGGCACACTGAAGCTTGATTTATACTACTTTGTATGATGGTGTCGCGCGCCAGCAAAATATATTTTGAGTGCGCAACACTGTTGTACTACAGAGCATAAATTAGGCGTAAGGGTCTTCAAGTGGACTGTAGGTTCCCAACAGAGCTTTCAAGGGTCAGTGAACAAACACTTGTGTTAACTTGTATCACTGATCCAATTTGCTCTATTGCACTACGACCTCACTCCCACATACACAACTCTAATACAGCTCGATTTACCTTATATGTGAGATTCAAAGATATTTTTGTTTTTAAATCAGCAATTTCATAAATGTAAAGTTGTAAAGTGTATTTTACTGTAAATAGCATCTGGGGGATATTTTTTTATCCTTTTGTAACAGAAACGATGGATTTAAAATATATAACATATTTTAAAGACGTTTAGAGCTACTAATGAAGACGTGCAACTGTAACAGATGTCCTCTAGATAGAATATCTCACAACAACCCCAGGGTGACTCATGACAGCCACTTTAATAGACTACGGTGTGCGCCATCTTCCCCCGGCGCCCCTGGTGCCTCCAGATAAAACTTAAGGTGGTCTGCCTGGCCTCTGTATTGCTGGAGAGAAGCCAGCACTGCAGCAGTAGCACCATTGTCAGGTCAGTAGAGGTGCTCCGATCAGGTGTTTTGGGGACCGATCCCAATCACCCATTGTTTTTTCTCACGATCGGCCAATACAGATATTTCCCCTCAAAAATGTCAAAACCCACATCAAAACTGTTCCTGTGTGTGTGTGGAGGAAGGGGAGAATGTTTAGGCCTGCCATAAAGATGCAAAACGATATTATACTATATATCTGATGTACTTTTATACCACTTACATGGTATAAAAGATCGGTTTCTCCAGATCGGGTAAATTGCCGATCACCAATTGAGTCGTTTGGAGTGAAAATCAGCCAATCACTGATCGTAAAATGCAGATTGATTGTCCGGTGGCCGATCGATCGGAGCACCTCTAGGTTGGGTCACATAGACACAAGCTAGCTACTCTGCTAGCCGGCTAGCTGTGCTGCAGCGCTAAGGTTTCTCTGTGATTTGGAACCCCTGTTACGGTTGTTGTATGTTGCTAGGACGACCAAGCCGCACAAAGCACAGCAGGGGAAAGATATGCAGTCGCACAGAGGGAGGGTGGGTGGGTGGTGGCGGTGAGATCAATCAGCAGAGGAAGGTGGAAGGAGGAGAGGAAAGGAAGATTAGATGAGGGAGCTGGACTTAAAAGACCATGCAACAATTTGTTTTAATTGTAGCCATGGTAATTGTGTTTAGGACAGAGGACGTAGATCGGTGGAAGGGGTGCTTTGACTACAGTGAGACATTAGGTGCCCTTTAAGGCATATTAAACAGGGCCTTGAGTAAAAAGTGGCTGGGGGCCTACTGGGTTACAAGGTTACAGGGACAAAGGGGCGGAATGACAAAGCCTAAATCAGCGAGTGAGAGGTATAGGGTCAGAGGGTGGCGTATACAGTAATGTAGCCATGCCTGCTCAGGACCTGCGGTATGAATGAACAAAGGCAGGCTTAGTGACTCCCCGGAAGACGTGCGGTAGAAATCTGAGCATGTTAGACATGAGAAGGTGGGAGTGAGGATTGGGTAGCTGGGATCAAGAACTGTGGCCATGGTTGACTCACCTACACCGTCCACACCTGACCTCAGTGCGTATGCAGCAATGACCTGGTTTTTATTACAAATTACCTTTCAGTTCCCTTCTGCCATTCCTATTTTAGAAGATTGCTGTATTACCATACCAGAACTACTACTATTATTATGATTATTATTTTATTTTGTTTTTACTGACAACAATGGGAACACTGTATAGATATAAAGTTGAGCTTTCCTGCATTATGATGATGACTGAAAAACTGGATGTACATATTGTATCGATTAAAAACAACAATGCATTAAGCTTTTACACGTTCCGACGGCAAATTGATTGTCCTGAAGGGAAAGTAAGGGAGGGAAAGAAAAGAGTATACACTGGGAATAATTTAGCTTTAGGCTGATTTATGCATCAGCGAATGTAGCTTGACATTTGTCGCAGAAGCATATGATGCTTTCGACTAACACCAGGCTTGGAGTCACTCACACAGAGGACAGCCTGCTGCGTATCGAAGGGAAATAATAAGAGCTGAAAGGTATAAGGCAGATTCATTTTTAAATTCAATAAAATAGCTGGATATAGTGTAGGGACTTAGGGGGAAGAGGGGGGCTGTGAAGCATTTCATAAAGAGTTGAGCTTTCAGATGGAAGGGAGAATAAGAATTCAGCAGGCATACTTTATCTGTTTTAATCACTTAAACCTTATTTTCTACTTTCAGTCAATCAATAAGCTCACAAAGCATGCCATACGTTGCGAGCTTGTAGATCTGGTATTTTAGATTTTTGAACATAAAAAATAATAATTAAAACTAACTTGATATTAGCATCACAGCACAATATTATTGTCACAATATCGATATCAAGGTATTTGGGGGAGAAAAAAAAACTGCCTTAATCTGGTCCCCCCTTTTAAAACAACTGCCCATGTAGTGTTTGGAATTATAATTTGCACACATACCAGTCTCACGCTCCTCTCTCCAAAGGGATAGGCTGTGCACTCTGAACCAGGGAACAATGGGAGAATAGAGAGCCGGATTTCCATAACACTGTCCATTGGTCAGGGTCCAAACCATGCATACTGACGACCTGGTGAGAAAAAAAACCTACGCTCTCATCATATCAGCATAGCATAGTCACACAGAGCACATTCCAGCCAGTGGCTTTGACAGCTGATAAAAGGGACATTAGCGCGGGATTGGAAAACTACCTTGATAGGACGGGACTCTGCAAATGTGCCCGATATTTCTAAATGCCACCTTTATTACCCTCTTTAAAAGGTATAGCGTTTCAAATCAGTGGTACAAAATGAGGTGATGACATTTCAAGGCCATAATTGTCTCCAGGCTTTGTTAGAAATGTCACACGGGTTACGGTTGTGACTGACTGCACTTGTTTGAAAGGCTTAAAGCCTCTTAATTGGCAGCATAAGGAGTTTCGCGCACACACACACACACACACACACACACACACACACACACACACACACACACACACACACACACACACACACACACACACACACACACACACACACACACACACACACACACACACACACACACACACACACACACACACACACACACACACACACACACAAACTGGGTCAGTGGGCCTGGTAACTTGCATGTATTGTGTGTGTATGAGGCATGTCTCATAAAATAGTGACAGAAAAACCGAGCCAGAGCCATAATGAAAGACACTCCTGACACGCCTGAAATTGAAAAAAAAATGGTTTATTTTAAATGAAGAAGAAACAGGATATTAATAAATACTTCATCAGTGCAAAACAGCAAAAACAATATAGGAGGAACTTTGGATTAGACAAAACTGCCTGATGTCGTTTCAAGGTTGAACACCATTAATGATCCACTGGTTGGTTCAAACATATATTAAAGGCCTATTCAATTCAGGGAACCTCCAAACAATCTATGCAGGCCTGGCTTCCCCTCAGGGAAACAGCAGGGGCCTTAATGAGCTAGTGTGAACACACGGAGGAGGAAGAGGAGTCAATCCTTCCACAAATGAGTGAGGAAAGAGAGAGAAAAAAATAAGAACACAACTGGCACAATCCAGTCTGTGGCTCCTTGCCGTTGCCCCCGGATACGGATGGAGTGAAAGCTAGAACTGGGAGCTGGAAAAGGCGCTGCAGTTGCCTGGTTTCCATAGCGATGGGGATGCAGGGTGAGCACCATGGTGAGCACAGAGAGGGGGGGGGGGGCTGAGAGAGAAAGAGAGAGAGGGAGAGAGAGAGAGGGATAATGAAAGAAAGAGAGGGAGAAAGAAAGGGGCCGAGAAGATGGGGATAGATTGAAAGCACATCTTGGGGGGTAGAGATATGAAGGTTGGATACAAGGGAGATACATATGCAGAAGATAAAAGATGACAGCAACGGATAGGTAGGATAGACTAGAGAGGGGGGTGGGGCAGGAGAGGAAGGGAGGAGGATGAATCAAAGAGAGATGGAGGGAGATGTTGGAGGGACATGAAGCTCACACATGGAACCCCAGGACTTGCCACAGGAAACTGCCACCTTCAGCGGGACCTAGTAAAACAACACCAAGGCAATGGGGACAGTGTCAGTGTCAGTGTGTGTGTGTGTGTGTGTGTGTGCGCGTGCGTGCGTGCGCATGCACACACTGACCTAAATTCAGCAAGGGTCCCTCATCATTCACCTGACTGCTGCCTCGTGACAAACAACCAAACATAACAACAGCAAGCCGGTGCATTGAGTCTCTCATGAATAAAACACACACGCTGATCCAGCGAGCTTGGACAACGACCTTGACTAATCTGATAAAATATTGCTTATCTGAAGTCGCACGCAGTGCAGCCATTACCCATCATAGCTGGGGCAAATTGTCATATCATCACTTGAAAAATGCTTTAGCCCTGCTAGCAGCAGGCTCTAAAGCTTATTTAAGCTCCATTGCACGACCGCATTGACAAATAGACGGCGTACACAGTGAAGTTTCATTCACTCACCTTGAGATGCATTCCTAGACAGTCTACATGCTGTAAGGACTCCATGCTGTTCTTCACCACAGCTGTTTATGTAGGCATGAAAACCAACGCACGCACGCGCACGCACGCACGCGCACACACACACGCACACACACACACACACACACACACACACACACACACAGAGCTGTCAAATAACACTATATATCATATGTTCGTCACACCTACACCCCGCGGGTGAGCTGAAAAAAAAAAACAAGAATATTTGACCTCTTCCCTTCCTCCTTTACCCCCTGCCGTTTCTCCTGCCACTTCATCTCTTCACACACACACACACACAACCACAGTTTAACATGATCAAAATAAATTAAGAAAAGCAGATTAGATTTTTAAAATCACACCTGTGTGAACTGTGAAGTAAGTGGTGCCTTTTAACCGCAACACAGTTGCATGATCAAAATAAAAAACAGACAGACAGAAACAGCATAAGGTGGTATTGATTAATGAGGCTAGCTAACATTATTGGATGATGTTTTGGCTTTGATGATTACCTGCAAACTGCTGCACCTGGCCATCCTCCACCTCATACAGCAGCTCATCATGGAGCTGGGCTATCAGCCTGTACACAAGCGCGCACACACACGCGCACGCACACAACATCATGACATCAGCAGTGGTGGGGCATATAATAGGCCATCATTTGCCCACAAAGTACAAAATAATGTGTCTAATGGTGAAGGTGAAGGTACGTTAATTTAAAGCTAAATGAATGTCCCCTGACTGAGGGCCGGGCATGACTCACTGTTCTGTATGACAATGACACTGATTAACAATTGATGAAGTACCTAAAAACTGCAGGGGTGTGTGCGCACATGCATGTACGTAGGTGTGTACGTGGGTGTGCATGTCTGCGTGTCTGACAAGAGAGAGAGCGAGGGAAAAGTGAATGATGCAGGGGAGGGGACAGAGATTATACTGGATGGCCCTTGGAGATGATTGGAATCTCTCCCCCTTCCTTTCATTTGTATGTTAGGATACTCACAACGGAAAGCCTTGAGGGATGGATAATGGTAGGACGACGTCATTCATTTTGTTCAGACCTACTAACGTATTTCAAATAGATAGACAACTGGTGTGTGTGTGTGTGGGGGGGGGTGAATTGACAATGTTGTTGGTACCTGGCAGAGAGAGAGTTGGAAGAAGAGATGTGAGAGAAGATTCTGATCATGGCCATCTTACACAGGTCAGCAGCAGAGCCTGTAGGACCCAAAGAGGTGAGGTCAGGTCCACACACACACACACACACACACACACACACACACACACACACACACACACACACACACACACACACACACACACACACACACACACACACACACACACACACACACACACACACACACACACACACACACACACACACACACACACACACACACACACACACACACACACACACACACACACACACACACACACACACACACACACACACACACCTTGGACCACAAAGTTGACGGCCTGTCTCTCCGCCTGCATGCGGACGCCCCAGTCAGAGGAGTGGATGTTAGGGAGCATTCTCCGTCGGCCCATGATGGACACCACGTAGCCTTTGATGACAATCAACAACGTGTGATGTTTGATAATGAACACTAGTTTTGATTTGAAGTAAATCATGATTTTATGTTTCCCAATAAAGGTCCTTGGGTTCAAACGGGCAGAGATTAACACACCTAGTAATTCATTTTCAATGAGACCTGCGTTTTTTCTGTACGTGCAGAGAAGTCGAGGGGCGACAACGCAAGCGTATTTACGCGGGCACAGTCCCGTGAAATTGTCGTTTTATGCACATGCCCGCGACTGACCAGACCTGGATTCTGTTTCGCTTTTTTTTACGCTTGCGTTGTCGCGCCCCTCATGAGGAGACCTGGAGCAGACCTGGAGCAGATCTGGAGCAGACCTGGAGCAGATCTGGAGCAGACCTGGAGCAGATCTGGAGCAGACCTGGAGCTGATCTGGAGCAGATCTGGAGCAGACCTGGAGCAGATCTGGAGCAGACCTGGAGCTGATCCAGGCGACAACGTCTGTGTTAATCGATGCCCGTCTGAAAGTACCTTTATAATGAAATCTGATTGGGCAGGCTGTTCCACCTTGCCCTCATCTAACCAGTATTGTTATAAACCATAACATTGTACACTCAGGCTCACAGAGGAACAATAAAACTGAAACACACAAAGACATAACAACAAAGACATAAAAATGAAATTGGTGTGCAAATCTCCTCCTGGAGGCAAAGCCCAATGAAAACATAACCTCCCCCTTAATATTTAAACTAATAAAAAAACCGAATAATACTTAAACTGTATGACACAGTAACATCAAAGTGCAATGATGGGCAATATTAGGCCTTTGGTTGACGTTGCTCTCTATTGTCTATGCCTAATATATTGTCTAATTATGGTTATGTTGTCTATGGTTACACCTACTGTGTATATACGTTATAGTTTGTGAGTTTATCTGTACACACAGCCGAAAAACAAATATGGAAAAATATAATATCACAATATGTTTTCAAGTAGTACCACGATACATGATAATTATCACGATATTGTTTTATGCATTTTTTAGAGTTATTGTTCAAGTTACTTACAACCACGTACAAGGTAACAAAAACTAAAAGAAAAAGGAGTAACAGAACATTTAGACCAAAATACATATTCATTTTCAAACCACCGTTCTACCAAAGTATAAATTAAGCTATAGAACTGCAAATCATAGAATGCACATTCACTGTATCACGATATATACGATATCTCTGAAAAGGCATATCGGAGAAATCTCATGATAACGATATTTATCACCATATCGCCCAACCCTAAGAGGAGGGTGATGATAATTAGTGTCACTGCATGTAATCCTATATGGGCTGGAGGCGTCACCCGTCAACAGGGAGTGTTGGGCGGGAGGACAAGGATGGAAGCTGTACATCCTCCAGGTGGGGGCACCTCCTCACTGCAGGTGAGTCAGTAGGATACAAGCTGTACATCCTCCAGGTGGGGGGCTCCTCCTCACCGGCAGGTGAGTCAGTAGGATACAAGCTGTACATCCTCCAGGTGGGGGGCTCCTCCTCACTGGCAGGTGAGTCAGTAGGATACAAGCTGTGCATCCTCCAGGTGGGGGCTCCTCCTCACTGGCAGGTGAGTCAGTAGGATACAAGCTGTACATCCTCCAGGTGGGGGCTCCTCCTCACTGGCAGGTGAGTCAGTAGGATACAAGCTGTACATTCTCCAGGTGGGGGCTCCTCCTCACTGGCAGGTGAGTCAGTAGGATACAAGCTGTACATCCTCCAGGTGGGGGCTCCTCCTCACTGGCAGGTGAGTCAGTAGGATACAAGCTGTACATTCTCCAGGTGGGGGCTCCTCCTCACTGGCAGGTGAGTCAGTAGGATACAAGCTGTACATCCTCCAGGTGGGGGCTCCTCCTCACTGGCAGGTGAGTCAGTAAGATACAAGTTTATATACTAGAGATGTCCCTCCTTCGTGTGGGACAGTCCCGCATTTCCAAGTCCTTTCAGGCGTCCCACAAATTGAGACCCTGTCCCACAAATTGAGACCCTGTCCCACATTGTGCCTGGCAGACATCAAGTGTTCTATACAGTATACCAAGTCGGCCATACCGACCAACATTTTCATTTTAAAACAAAAAGTGAGACGCCAGAGGGGTTTAATAACAAAATTATGGGTAATATTAGGCCTATGGCCGAATATGACATCAAGATATTTAATAGTAAGTTAAGTAATATGTTGCTAACCCCGACCCGTCCCAAACAAGCAATACTTCTGTCCCTCAAATGAACAGTTTGGATCTGGTCACCCTAGATACAACAGCAGTGACAACACACATACAGTAAATGTGTGTGGGAAGAAAATAATAACGACATAACGACTAAATTGGGGAGAAAAAAGGGCTAAAAAGAAAAACAACATCATGTTTACATCGTCGTCATCCTTGTAGGCAAGTGAGTCATTCATAATGTATAGTATATCCAGTTATGCTGGAGTACACTGTGTGTGAACCTTTCAGTGAGCAACTCAATGACCAGTGGTGTGCAACATCACGGTTGCAATGACACATGACAACACGCGCGGCGCGCAAAACCTCCAGTACATTCCAATATCTGGACAATGAACCAGGCTTTGGGGTATCTCACTTAGTGAGCCCTATTAAGCAAGACGAAAAACCCATGCGGTAATACAGATTTCGCCCTCGCTCTGCGCCTTTTCGTATTATGGAAGCCGTGGTGAGCGCTCACTCATATGGAATACCACGTTCCTGCATAATTTAGCATTGGGGGAGTGTCCATATGTTAATTATTTTCGCTTTGCGCTAATTTGCTATTAAGCCCCTTGACCTAAAAACACTCAGCGCATACCGATTCCGCCTGGGTCTGACCACGTCTTAAAAGCAAAAAGCACTGTTTCATTTTACACTTGAGCGGCTCTGGAGTGCTGCTGGAGTGTTGCCATGTCTGTTTATTATAAGCGGCTTCTTTTTCTGCAAAGATGCTTGTAAATATTGGTAGTTGTGGTTGCTTTTCTTGTTTCTAAAGTGCTTATTTGGGCTTTTCTCCTAATGTTGTTTAAACCAGTGATCCTCACACAGCGACATTCCCATGTCAAGGACCCCCAGATTAATGCATTTGCCCAACTAAGCCAGTGACCCCCATGACAGATTTGTGTTTTTAAATGTTTCAATAACATTTTTCAAAAATATTCCACAATTGTCACTTTTTTCAAAGATTACTTTTGAAAATAGCAGATCTACCAGCTCACAATGCATCACATTCATTCATTAAAACAATGAACTCTGACTGCAGGGGGATATATATTTATAATGATCATTCTAACAATGTGCAAGAAAATATGTAAAAAGAAGGAAGAACTTTATATTTGTGGACAATCAAAATATGCTGGAAATTTTAATGTGGTGTCATTAAAAGGAATCTTGATATGGCAGACTCACTATCTAGAAAATAAAAACATGGCACTTCATTTAAAATAGGTTGTAGACCCCTGTTATATGCGATTCTTTTGGGAGTATGTTTATAGACCTATTTACTTGTTTCTATGACACATGGCAACAGCGAGTTTTCTGGCTTTCTCGTTGAGATTATAAAGGGTCATATATCGCTCATTTCTCAACCTTTTTTAGAAATTAAAACATCTCCATACTCATTGGGAGGTTTGCTTTCATACGCTGTATCACACCCGACTCAATTCTTCTTCAATAATATGCTACGAGCGAAGACCATAACATTGGGGCCGCAGCAATACGCATGGCGCACGTATGGCATTTCAACTCATTCCTTCGTCGTGACTCGAATGAAATAAAATAAAATAAACGTTATTTTACTGGTGTTTTTCAATAGAAACAAATAAAGAGCGTGTGTGCAACAGTCAGTGCATATACGTGCATGCACTATAGGCTATATTTCCTCCTTGTCGGGATGGTGAGCTGAGCTCTTCACAGCCCGTTTGTCTTTCATATTATTCTTATAATATTTGATATTATAAACACTCATGGTTCTCTCATTTCTCAACCGTTTTTTAAAATGTAAAAATCCCCATATTCCTTAGGAATCTTGCTTTCATTCGCTGTATGGTACATGGTTCTATTTTTATCGAATTAAACAATATCAAACGAACTTGTATGTTCGGGGGTTAGACGATTCTGGGAACATTACGCATGGATTGCCAATTTGCCAGCCAATGCTGCGTATCTACTCGCAGTTCCATTCCGATCTGAAAGGTATAGGTAGGTGCCATTTCAAAGTCTTAGTTATTCATTTATGAATCAAATGAACTAGAATAAAGATTTTTACAGCTGTTTTTCATGCTTAGAACAGAAACAAATTAAGTGACGATGTGCTATATCTCCCTCCCTTAGCATATGGCTGCGCCGCTGTAATGACTTTCCAATGAAAACTGCAAGTTACTTAACAAAATAGAGACATAGGCCTACAAGCTATGCACATCATGGCTGTGACAGCTTGTGGATCTGTTCTTTGGAGGCATAAAGGTGACAGCATGCAGTGCAATATGAATAATTAACCCAAATGTGACAAAGTCATGTCATGTCTATGGTGCCAGTCTGCAGAAATGTAATACCACTTGCCGAAAAGGGCGCATCATCAGCTGGTGTCGTAAAGAGAATAGTACGGACATGTTCATTGGGTAAGCCTCAAAACTCCCTTAAACACTCCCATGACTAATTCAAGGCCGTTTTGCTCACACCACGGGGTGTCGAAAGCGCTTCTTACCTGGCCCATAATTGTAATATGACATTGCACCCGCCCCCACGTCTTAAAAACTGTAAAATTATATGTAATTAGATTCCACTTGCTTAATAGGGCCCAGTATCTCTTATGGTTGAGGTAAGCTATGCAGTGTACACACACACACACACACACACACACACACACACACACACACACACACACACACACACACACACACACACACACACACACACACACACACACACACACACACACACACACACACACACACACACACACACACACACACACACACACACACACACACACACAATTCCCAGAATGCGGCATTCATGCACACACACACCGCTCTCACGACAAAAACACTCATTCTGTATTCAGCCAGTTTCACACCATGAATCGTCTGTGACCTTTTCACAAGGAATGTGACCCTTTGCTCTCAGGGCACAATGCCACGGATGTAAGAGGTTAGTTGTTTCTCGTCAGCGTTTACTCATCGCTCAGGGTTCCCAGTTATGAGCAGGTATGTGTACCATACATAGAATGCAGCCCTGTTTTGATATTCAATAAGCCCAACTTTCCTAGTCGCTGTCATTGTCCTGCGAGTCTCAGCAATCCACAAGTCTCTCGAGACAGACTGCTGGCTCACACAATTTTCAAATGCTTCCGCCCAACAGAAGAGCCGAAAACAATTCAAACATAAAGTGGATGTCCTGTCCCGTCTCCCCCACTTCCGTTTCGCCTTTGCAGTCACGTAAGTAACTCCTACTGTTAACCAAATTAGTATGGAAAGATATTTTAAAATATATTTTCATGAATGGAAATGACAAACAGATGAAGGCTTCCTGTTGTTCCTTTCACAGGGAGGAACTACAGACTCCCTGTAGAATTCGCAGAAGAGTTGGCTCTAATGTAAGGAGAGACATTTTGGTCCAACCAGCGGTAGAAACACACTTTTTGTAAAGTTTGATTTGTTCAGCCAATATTGTTGAATAAGAACACGCAGAACCAATGTGAGAGAGGAGGGTGAGGTGAGGGATGCTGGAGCAATGGTCTGGTTTTGATTTGTGTGTGTGTGTGTGTGTGTGTGTGTGTGTGCATGTGTGCATGTGTGCGTGGCTACGTGCACATCTAGGTCTGCTCGTGCTTGCTACAGCCTCTTTAACTTCATGGGTTTAACTTCAATGTTGAGATTCAGACTATATATAATTATATATTTTTTAAAGAGGCTTCCTTCCCCTTCCTCCTATACTCTTCTTCTTCACTATACCTTTATTATGTATCCCTATTATCTCAAGTGAAAGCATGGCACTCTTCTCCCTAGAGCTAGTTACGGAATAATAATGCGAACAACAACAGTATAGCTACAGAGCGACTCAGTAAGGCAGCTTCCTCTCATTATAATATCAAAGACGAGCGAGAATATCCAGCCTGTGTGCTGATGAGTACCATGCGCACACGCACGCGCGCACACACACACACACACACACACACACACACACACACACACACACACACACACACACACACACACACACACACACACACACACACACACACACACACACACACACACACACACACACACACACACACACACACACACACACACCTGTCAAATAACACTATATATCATATGTTCGTCACACCTACACCCCGTGGGTGAGCTGAAAAAAAAAACAAGAATATTTGACCTCTTCCCTTCCTCCTTTACCCCCTGCCGTTTCTCCTGCCACTTCATCTCTTCAATTTTATGGGTCACGGCTCGAGTAAAAATCGGATTTTCTTTTCCTACATTTATAATTGCGACGGTAGGTTGCACATTACTATGAAAACCTGCAAAACCTGTCAGTCCGCCCGTCCGTCCGTCCGTCTTTCCACAAAATAATATAAAATGCTCGATAGTGGGCTCGATAAGCACCAGGCTCGATAAGCCTGATCGATAAGGTGCTTGTTATCAATAAAAATTAACGAGCTCCATCCCTACTCAAGACACGCTCCAAATATGGCCAGTATAGAATTCATTCCATATGTTGATCTGACCCCCCCCCATGCCAAAGTGCCAGTGGTCGCCCAGGAGTCTGCCGTCACCCAGGCGGATGCGTGCACACGACATCGTCCTTTAGGGCGTCTTACTGGTAATTATTGTACAACTTTTAAAACAAACAAATCTAAGAAATACCATTAACAGCTTCCCTGTGTAACCCGCTATACACGCTATTTGTTTTATATGTTTAATTCGCCGTTTTATGATGAATTTTATGAAAATCAGGCTTTGTCAGCATGACAGCAGGATTCGTCTCGGCTCTTATACCTGGCTGCCCGCATGAGATGGCAGGTATTTCAGGTACCAATGAACTTCTACAGTAACTCTGGCAGTACTACAGTCCGATCTGTGTTCCATGAGTCATAATGTGGAACTAAAAATTGTCTGGAGTCCACATGGTATCAAATGTCTTCTACCACCCAGTGTGGATTACAGGGGTCAAGTTCATTGATGATCGATGATATTGGCAGAGACGGAAAGCCAAGGGAAGTTTATTTTGTGTAGTCCTAAGTCTCGTAACACATTTTATACACAAGGCATAGAAAGGCTTTTAAAGAGAAATGAAGAATAAAGTAAATGTAAGAATATAAAAAGAGGAAAGTGTGGATAATGTACCAGTATTTTGCCTGGATTTAAAAGTAGTAGCATGTTTGGAGAAGCCTGAGATCCTCTGGAGATTTGTTCCAACTAATTTATCTTCTTCTTCTTTTCCTTTCCTTTCTCTTCTCTCACACCAACTAACTTCATGTCCTCCTTCACTACATCCATAAATCTTCTCTTTGGTCTTTCTCTAGGCCTCCTGCCTGGCAGTTTCAACCTCAACATCCATCTACCGATATACTCATTATCCCGCTCCACGCGTCCCAAACTCTTCTCCCTTCTGGCTCCAAAACTATGGAGTGTTGAAATCACAACTGCAGACTCACTCCCAATCTTCCACCGTAGTTTGAAAAACCACCTTTTCAGACTCTTAGCCCGTAGCACTTGCCGTAGCCTCGACGACCTTACAGGCGTATGCAAAGGGTCAATTTATGTAATTTAGTGTATACTAAACCATCTCAGTCTGGCCTCTCTGGCTTTATCTCCAAAACCTGACAATCTGACATGCGCTGTCCCTCTGATGTACTCGTTCCTGATCCTATCCATCCTTATTACTCCCAGAGAGAACCTCAACATTTTAGTCTCTGCTACCTCCAGCTCTGCTTCCTGTCCTTTCCTCAGGGCAACTGTCTCTAAACAATACAACATAGCTGGTCTCACCACCATCTTGTACACCTTCCATTTCATTATTGCTGATACTTTCCTATCACACATCACATGTCCACCCATTCCATCCTGCTTGCACTCGTTTCTTCACCTCTTTTCCACTCTCTATTGCTCTGGAATGTAGACCCTAAGTACTTAAAGTCCTCCACCTTCTTCAC